>NC_057803.1:425915788-426086219 GCF_018294505.1 Triticum aestivum | reverse complement strand
CACATGCACAGCAGACATATGATGTATCCAACACATAGTTCCATCCATGACAACATACATACATAATAAGAAACATAGTTCCATCCATACATATTACAATAACATCACAATTTTCATCCAACACATTGTTCCATGCATGCATCCATATAACAAAGTTCCATATTTTTTATCGATACAAACGAAAAAAAGAAAAGGGAAACAAGCACTCCATCCATGCAAGCTTCCATATAGTGAACTAAATCTGCAAAATGGGAAACAAGAAAGTTAGAATAAGAAGACTGGAATCAGAAGAAGAAGAAGAAGAAAATGAAGAAGAAGAAGTAAGCATACTTAGGTAAAATGGAGCTAACCTAGCTAATTGTGCCATTTTTGAGTGAACTAAGCATATTATGCCATTTTTGATATAACTTAGAGCTAACTTCATTTTGGAGAAGAAGAAGAAAACTAGAAGAAGAAGAAAAGAATAAGTCTTCTTCTTTTCTTCTTCTTTTTCTTCTTCTTTTCTTCCTCTTCCTGGATTTTCATCATCTTATTATGTCATTTGTGGACTAAATAGGCTAAATTATGTCATAAATGGACTAAATATGCTAAATAAGAAGAAAAATGCCATTTTTGAGCTTACCTAGCTAATTATGCCATTTTTGACCTAACTAAGCATATTATGAGATATAACTTAGAGCTTACTTCTTCTTCTTCTTCTTCTTCTAGTTTTCTTCTTCTTATCCTTCTTCTTCTTCTTTTCTTTTCTTCTTTTCTTCCTATTCCTTCTTTCCTTCCTCTTCCTTAATTTTCTTCATCTTATTATGTCATTTGTGGACTAAATAGGCTAAAATATGTCATAAATGGACTAAACACGCTAAATAAGAAGAAAAATACTGTTATCACGGAGGTGTAGGAATAGTCGGGGCTGCGCTAGTGCCAGACGGAGGTGAAGGACCGGTCGGGGTTCCGGCGTTGGCAGAAGGAGTGGTCGATGCTTGTCGGGAGCCATGCTGCACCAAAGATCATTTCCAATAATGTCTCGTTAGCAAGTTCGCAAACTGAAATGTGAATAGTAGTAAGCAACGACCATTCAAATAAACTCACCGTGGTTGCCGGAGAAATCTGGGGCATCGACGGAGGGCCCTGGCCGTTTTTCTCGCACATGGCCTGCACATTTGGTTCTCACGAGTCAGTCATATTAGATAGTAATGCGAACATTACATGCATGATTGGGATAATATGCACAAGAAACGTACCATGATGAGCTCGTATAGGGCCCGGTTAGCATTGTCGTTCCGGTTCCTCTCCTCCTCCAACACCTTAGCCGTCATCTCCTCCATCTCCTTTTGTGGCTCCCTTTTTGCCTCCTCCACAAGATCCTTCTTCTTCAATCTCTCTTTATCTACAATACCCTGCAACACACCACTCCTCGTTAGCATTGTAATCATCGACGGACGCACACACAATATAATGGAGGAAAGGTGAGAGAGTCCGTATAACTAACCGCCATGGTGATCTCCATGGGCCGTGCACGAGGCGTTATCTCAGGATCAGAGCTACTGAGATGCTTCTTGATCTGCGCGAGAGTCTTAGGACAATGTATCAGTCCATCACCAATGGCTAGAGAGCCATGGGACGTCCCGCCACCAGATATCATCACTAGCTCTGTATCAAAAGGATCCTGGCTCGGGTTAGAGTCCTCCCCTTTCCTCGCCTTCCCCTCGTGTCTGTACTTCACAAGCTTGTGGTGGGAGGTCTTGTTGGTGAAGCTCTCTGGATCATCTAGGTTAGACTCCGTGAATGGCTTGGCCTTCTTGTTTGGGGCCATATGGGCCATGCCATAGAGGTCGAACAGACCTGGCACAGGCTTCTTGTGGTGGTGTGCCTGAGAGAGAGGAACAAAATATTAGTTAAGGGCTCAAGCTAGCATGAAGAATGATATTGCTATGTAAATAGGTCATTTTGGAGCTAACTAGCTAAGATTAGTTTAGGTCGTTATTCAGCTATCGAAGGTAGTTATGCCATTTTTTAACTGACTAAAGCATATTAAGTCATTTCATAGAGCTATCTAAGGTTATTATGTCATTTTAGAGCTAAATATGTCATAAATGAACTATCTAGCATGAAGAATGAATTGCATGAATCATGTAGCAAACCACATACCCAGTTATCCCCGTACTCAAATAGGTTGGAGCTCCCATGATGGTGTGGTACACCTTCCATTTGGTCGCGCTTATCCTTGGCCCTTTGGTGTTCGACTTCCATTGGGCACAGCACCAAGCATCCACCAACGCCTTCCAATAGTCCATCTTATCCACACACCATCTCGGGGGCACCTAAGTGAGTCAAGAGAAATTTCAGCTCTACGCCTACGAATCAAATCAAGAAAACTAAGTTCAAGGCCTTAAGAATAGGTAATTACCTGCATGTACTTCTCCTTACTTAGAAACTTGCCGCAACACTTCTGCTTGCCCCTCCTAATACCCTTCGAGGCGTAGTAGTCTCGAACGGCCTGCACCCGAGCCTCGTGCCTTAAGTTCTGAAGTAGGTGCTTGCACTCGTTTTCAACAACCATACACACGACCTCCTATTCTCCCTCTAAAACCCTGTAGAAGGTCTGCAATCAAACAAGACAACACTGATTAGTACAATCACTAGGTAGTGTTGATTTTTAATTCCGTAAAGGAGAAATTACCCAAAACTGACGGAGCACAATGTCGGCCACCGTCTCGCACAAGACACCTTCGACCCTCTCCTCCGGCGGGGCCGGGGCAACCGAGTACAGCTCCCATGTTAGTGCTAGCTGTGGAACCTGACCCTCACCAGGTAACGTGACCCACCCAGGGAAGTGATGCCGGCAAAGCACACCAAGGACCTGGTTGGGCATACGGGAACCACGGGGGCGTACCCAGCCCCTACAGTATGACAAGGCCAACACATTAGATATTAATTTGAAGGAACATGAAGGCAAAAGGTTAAAAAAATAGTAAATGCACTTACTTCAACCCTTTAGGCACAATCAACCACCTCTGGTCGGGGGTCGTCGGCACGGGCGGCAGCTTTGTAGCGCCACGTGATGACCCACAAGTATAGGGGATCTATCGTAGTCCTTCCGATAAGTAAGAGTATCGAACCCAATGAGGAGCAGAAGGAAACGATAAGCGGTTTTCAGCAAGGTATTCTCTGCACGCACTGAAATTATAAGTAACGAATAGTTTTGTGATAAGATAATTGGTAACGAGCAACAAGTAACAAAAGTAAATAAAGTGCAGGAAGGTCGCCCGATCCTTTTTGTAGCAAAGGACAAGCCTGGACAAACTCTTATATGATGTAAAGCACACCCGAGGACACATGGGAATATCGTCAAGCTAGGTTTCATCACGATCATATGATTGGCATTCGGTACTTTGATAATTTGGTATGTGGGTGGGCCGGTGCTTGGGTACTGCCCTTACTTGGACAAGTATCCCACTTATGATTAACCTCTATTACAAGCATCCGCAACTACAACAAAAGTATTAAGGGAAACATAACCATAGCATGAAACATATGGATCCAAATCAGCCCCTTACGAAGCAAAGCATAAACTAGGGTTTAAGTTTTTGTCACTCTAGCAAACCATCATCTACTTATTACTTCCCAATGCCTTCCTCTAGGCCCAAATAATGGTGAAGTGTCATGTAGTCGACATTCACATAACACCACTAGAGGAGAGACAACATACATCTCATCAAAATATCGAACGAATACCAAATTCACATGACTACTAATAGCAAGACTTCTCCCATGTCCTTAGGAACAAACATAACTACTCACAAAGCATATTCATGTTCATAATCAAAGGGGTATTACTACGCATATAGGATCTGAACATATGATCTTCAACCAAATAAACCAACTAGCATCAACTACAAGGAGTAATTAACACTACTAGCAACCCACGGGTACCAATCCCGGACTTGGAGGCAAGAATTGGATACAAGAGATGAACTAGGGTTTGAGAGGAGATAGTGTTGGTGAAGATGTTGATGGAGATTGACCCCCTCCCGATGAGAGGATCGTTGGTGATGACAATGGCGATGATTTCCCCCTCCCGGAGGGAACTTTCCCCGGCAGAACAGCTCCGCCGGAGCCCTAGACTGGTTCCGCCAAGGTTCCGCCTCGTGGCGGCAGAGTCTCGTCTGGAAAGATGGCTTCTGATTTTTCCTCATCGAAAGACTCCATATAGCAGAAGATGGGCATCGAAGGGCCACCAGGGGGCCCACGAGGTAGGGGGGCGCGCCCAGGGGGTAGGGCGCGCCCCCCACCCTCGTGGGCAGGGTGTGGCCCCCCTAGTGAACTTCTTGCGCTCGGTATTTTTTATATATTCCGAACATGACTTCCGTGAAGTTTCAGGACTTTTGGAGCTGTGCAAAACAGGTCTCTAATATTTGCTCCTTTTCCAGCCCAGAATCCCAGCTGCCGGCATTCTCCCTCTTTATGTAAACCTTGTAAAATAAGAGAGAATAAGCATAAGTATTGTGACATAATGTGTAATAACAGCCCATAATGCAATAAATATCGATATAAAAGCGTGATGCAAAATGGATGTATCAACTCCCCCAAGCTTAGACCTCGCTTGTCCTCAAGAGAAAGCCGAAATTGAAAAATATGTCCACATGTTTAGAGATAGAGGTGTCGATAAAAATAGAATACGGACATGAGGGCATCATTATCATTCTTAGAAAAGCAACTTATATAATTCATGTCATATGATCTCTTATGCTAGAGTAACAATTCAATCACAATTTCAAGTATGAATTGTAAACTTCATTGAAAACTAACAAACTATAATCTCAGTCATTGGAGCAATTGCAATTTATTATAACATAAGAAAGAGTCAATATATAAGAGTTTTTTAGCAAGTCCACATACTCAACTATCATATAGTCTTTCACAATTTCTAACACTCACGCAATACTTATGGGTATGGAGTTTTAATCGGACACAGAGAAAGATAGGGGCTTATAGTTTTGCCTCCCAACATTTTACCTCAAGGGTAATGTCAACAATAATAGTTCATGAAAACTCACATCTAGTTAGCCATATATACCAAGATCTTTCCAACATGTTGTGCTTGCCAAAAGATAAAATGTAAAAAGGAAAGGTGAAGATCACCATGACTCTTATGTAAGGTAGAAGATGAAAGTAAAAGATAGGCCCTTCGCAGAGGGAAGCAGAGGTTGTCATGCCCTTTTATGGATGGATGCACAAAATCTGAATGCGAAAGAATGTCACTTTATATTGCCACTTGTGATATGGACCTTTATTATGCAGTCCGTCGCTTTTATTTCTTCCATATCACACGATCGTATAAAGCTTATTTTCTCCCACACTAATAAGTCATACATATTTAGAGAGCAAATTTTATTGCTTGCACCGATGACAACTTACTTGGAGGATCTTACTCAATCCATAGGTAGGTATGGTGGACTCTCATGGCAAAACTGGTTTAAGGGTGTTTGGAAGCACAAGTAGTATCTCTACTTGGTGCGATGAATTTGGCTAGCATGAGGGGGAAAGGCAAGCTCAATCATGTTGGATGATCCATGACAATATAATTTATCTCAGATGTAAGAAAACATAACCCATTACGTTGTCTTCCTTGTCCAGCGTCAACTCTTTAGCATGTCGTACTTTAATGAGTGCTCACCATCATAAAAGATGTCCAAGATAGTGTATTTATATGTGAAGACCTCTCTTTCTTTATTACTTCCTATTAATTGCAGCGATGACCAAAACTATGTTTGTCATCTCTCAACAACTTTTATTCATCATACTTTTTATATGTGAGCTCATTACTCTCCATAAGATCCATATGATCTCTTTGTTTATTTTTATTCTTTCTCTTTTCTTTTATTCACTCAAGATCATGGAAAAAATAGCAAAGCCCTTGACTCAACACTAATCTTTATTATATAGCTCACGGACTCGATTACATAGAAGGATCATAAAGCAAAACTGACAACTAGATCATACTAAAAAGCTTTTATTCTACTAGATCAAGACATTATCAAAAGGATCAAACTAAGAAAAACGGTAAAGATAAATGTGATGGTGATACGATACCGGGGCACTCCCCCAAGCTTGGCAGTTGCCAAGGGGAGTGCCCATACCCATGCGATTATATCTCTTTTGTTGGTGAAGAAGATGGTGGTGATGATGGATAGTCTCACATCGAGTGTAGGAGGTCTTCTAACTTGCGGATAATGCTGTTGAGTGCGATGATATGCTCCTTCAACAAAATATTTTCACATGTGAGATACTTATTTTGTTTACGAGCTAACTCAATCATCTTGAAAGCTTCGATCTCAGTTGGGGTAAAAATATTTTGATCAAGTTGAAGGATGTCTTCTGTTGCCGGAACTTGGTCCTCCGTGGTCTTCTTGATCCCTTCATCCTTGTTGATCTCCATGGGTTCTTCTCTCTTCAGCTCTATCTTCATTAGCCAAGCATCGTTGCCCTCATTGTTGGAGGAGGAGGGAGACGACATGATGCTTGGCTTTGACAACCCTGGCAGAAAATAGCTCGAAACAAGAACAGGAGATTCTTGCGTGATACGGGAGTCAAAACCTTCGGGAAGTTATATAATGAATTTTTACCGACCAAAATATGTGTCGTGTAAGAAAACGGAGTCCGGAAAGCGCACTAGGTGCCCACGAGGTAGGGGGCGCGCCCAGGGGGTAGGGCGCGCCCTCCACCCTCGTGGAGCCCTCGTGTCCTTCCCGGACTGCTTCTCATTTTTCTATTTTTTCTAAATATATCAAAATGGAAGAAAATTGCAATTAGAACTGTTTTGGAGTCGGTTTACTTACCGTACCACATACCTATTCCTTTTCAGAGTCTGAAACATTCCGAAAAGTGTCCCTTATGTATTCCTCCGGAGTTACGGTTTCAATAACATTGGTTTCAACATTTATAGGATTACCTTAGATATAATGTTTAATTCTTTGACCGTTCACCACCTTTGGATTTGTGCCATCGAAATTGTTGATTTTTATGGCACCGGAATGATAGACCTCCTCGATAACGTAACGACCTTCCCATTTAGAGAGAAGTTTTCCTGCAAAAAATCTTAAACGAGAGTTATATATCAATACATAATCACCTACATTAAACTCACGCTTTTGTATTCTTTTATCGTGCCATCTTTTAACTTTTTCTTTAAATAATTTGGCATTCTCATAGGCTTGGGTTCTCCATTCATCGAGTGAGCTAATGTCAAATAACCTCTTCTGACCGGCAAGTTTGAAATCATAATTGAGTTCTTTAATATCCCAATAAGCCTTATGTTCTAGTTCGAGAGATAAGTGGCATGCTTTTCCATAAACCATTTTATACGGAGACATACCCATAGGATTTTTATATGTAGTTCTATAGGCCCATAATGCATCATCAAGTTTCTTGGACTAATTCTTTCTAGAGCTATTAACATTCTTTTGCAAAATTAATTTTAGTTCTCTATTGCTCAATTATACTTGACCATTAGACTGTGGTTGATAAGGAGATGCAATTCTATGATTAACATCATACTTAGCAAGCATTTTGCGGAAAGCACCATGAATAAAATGTGAACCACCATTAGTCATTAAATATCTAGGGACTCCAAACCTTGGAAAAATAACTTCTTTAAGCATCTTAATAGAGGTGTTATGATCAGCACTACTAGTTGGAATAGCTTCTACCCACTAAGTAACGTAATCAACAGCAACTAAAATATGTGTACATCCATTAGAGGCAGGAAAAGGTCTCATATAATCAAAGCCCCAAACATCGAATGGTTCAATAACAAGTGAATAATTCATAGGCATTTCTTGACGTCTACTAATATTACCAATTCTTTGACATTCATCACAAGATACAACAAACTTACGGGCATCCTTGAAGAGAGTAGTCCAATAAAAACCGGATTGCAATACCTTATGTGGAGTTATATCTCCAGCGTGGTGTCCTCCATAAGCTTTGGAGTGACACTTGCGTAGGATCTATTCCTGTTCATGCTCAGGTACACAACGTCTAATAACACCATCTACTCCTTCTTTATAAAGATGTGGGTCATCCTAAAAGTAATGTCCCAAATCATAGAAGAACTTTTTCTTTTGCTGGTATGTGAAACTAGGTGGTATAAATTTAGCAACAATGTAATTAGCATAATCAGCGTGCCATGGAGCAGTATGAGAAGCATTTATGAAATTTAATTGTTCATCAGGAAAGCTATCATTAATAGGTAGTGGGTCATCAAGAACATTCTCTAGCCTAGACAAGTTGTCTGCAACGGGGTTCTCAGCTCCCTTTCTGCCAATAATTGTTGGGTTTCGTAGTAATTTCAAAATTTTCCTACGCACACGCAAGATCATGGTGATGCATATCAACGAGAGGGGGAGAGTGTGATCTACGTACCCTTGTAGATCGACAACGGAAGCGTTTGGTTAATGTAGCCGTACGTCTCCACAGCCCGACCGATCAAGCACCGAAACTACGACACCTCCGAGTTCTAGCACACGTTCAGCTCGATGACGATCCCCGGACTCCGATCCAGCAATGTGTCGGGGAAGAGTTCCGTCAGCACGACGGCGTGGTGACGATCTTGATGTACTACTGCAGTAGGGCTTCACCTAAGCACCGCTACAATATTATCGAGGACTATGGTGGAAGGGGGCATCGCACACGGCTAAGAATATGATCACGTGGATCAACTTGTGTTCATGGGGTGCCCCTTGCCTTAGTATATAAAGGATGGAGGAGGAGGAGGCCAGCCAAGGCAATTGGTGCGGCCAGGATGTGGAGTCCTACTAGGACTCCAAGTCCTAGTAGGAGTCCACCAAGAGGGGAGGAAGGGAGAAGGAAGTAGAGGAGAAGGAAAGGTGGCCGGCCCCCTTTTCCCTAGTCCAATTCGGACCAGAGGGGAGGGGGGGCGCAGCATCCCTTTGGCCCTTTCTTCTCTTCCCACTAAAGCCCATCAAGGCCCATTGCTTCTCCCGTAACTACCCGGTACTCCGAAAAATACCCGAATCACTCGGAACCTTTCCGATGTCCGAATATAGTCGTCCAATATATCGATCTTTATGTTTCGACCATTTCGAGACTCCTCGTCATGTACCTGATCTCATCCGGGACTCCGAACTCCTTCGGTACATCAAAACTCATAAACTCATAATATAACTGTCATTGAAACCTTAAGCGTGCGGACCCTACGGGTTCGAGAACAATGTAGACATGACCGAGACACGTCTCCAGTCAATAACCAATAGCGGAACCTGTATGCTCATATTGGCTCCCACATATTCTACGAAGATCTTTATTGGTCAGACCGCATAACAACATACGTTGTTCCCTTTGTCATCGGTATGTTACTTGCCCGAGATTCGATCATCGGTATCTCAATACCTAGTTCAATCTCGTTACCGGCAAGTCTCTTTACTCATTCCGTAATACATCATCTCACAACTAACTCATTAGTTGCAATGCTTGCAAGGCTTTATGTGATGTGCATTACGGAGAGGGCCCAGAGATACCTCTCCGACAATCGGAGTGACAAATCCTAATCTCGAAATACGCCAACCCAACATGTACCTTTGGAGACACCTGTAGAGCTCCTTTATAATCACCCAGTTACATTGTGACGTTTGGTAGCACACAAAGTGTTCCTCCGGCAAACGGGAGTTGCATAATCTCATAGTCATAGGAACATGTATAAGTCATGAAGAAAGCAATAGCAACATACTAAACGATCGGGTGCTAAGCTAATGGAATGGGTCATGTCAATCATATCATTCAACTAATGATGTGATCCCGTTAATCAAATGACAACTCTTTGTCCATGGTTAGGAAACATAACCATCTTTGATTAACGAGCTAGTCAAGTAGAGGCATACTAGTGACACTCTGTTTGTCTATGTATTCACACATGTATTATGTTTCTGGTTAATACAATTCTAGCATGAATAATAAACATTTATCATGAAATAAGGAAATAAATAATAACTTTATTATTGCCTCTAGGGCATATTTCCTTCAGTCTCCCACTTGCACTAGAGTCAATAATCTAGTTCACATCGCCATGTGATTTAATAGCAATAGTTCACATCACCATGTGATTAACACCCATAGTCCACATCGATATGTGACCAACACCCAAAGGGTTTACTAGAGTCAGTAATCTAGTTCACATCGCTATGTGATTAACACCCAAAGAGTACTAAGGTGTGATCATGTTTTGCTTGTGAGATAATTTTAGTCACGGGGTCTGTTATATTCAGTTCCGTAAGTATTTTGCAAATATTTATGTCAACAATGCTCTGCACAGAGCTACTCTAGCTAATTGCTCCCACTTTCAATATGTATCTAGATTGAGACTTAGATTCATCTAGATTAGTGTCAAAACTTGCATCGGCGTAACCCTTTATGACGAACCTTTTTTCACTTCCATAATCAAGAAACATATCCTTATTCCACTAAGGATAATTTTGACCGCTGTCCAGTGATCTACTCCTAGATCACTATTGTACTACCTTGCCAAAATCAGTGTAGGGTATACAATAGATCTGGTACATAGCATGGCATACTTTATAGAACCTATGGCTGGGGCATAGGGAATGACTTTCATTCTCTTTCTATCTTCTGTCGTGGTCGGGTTTTGAGTCTTACTCAATTTCACACCTTGTAACACAGACAAGAACTCTTTCTTTGACTATTCTATTTTGAACTACTTCAAAATCTTGTCAAGGTATGTACTCATTGAAAAAAAACTTATCAAGCGTCTTGATCTATCTCTATAGATCTTGATGTTCAATATGTCAGCAGCTTCACCGAGGTCTTTCTTTGGAAAATTCCTTTCAAACACTCCTTTATGCTTTGCAGAATAATTCTACATTATTTCCGATCAACAATATGTCATTCACATATACTTATCAGAAATGTTGTAGTGCTCCCACTCACTTTCTTGTAAATACAGACTTCATCGCAAGTCTGTATAAAACTACATGCTTTGATCAACTTATCAAAGCGTATATTCCAACTCTGAGATGCTTGCACCAGTCCATAGATGGATCGCTGGAGCTTGCATATTTTGTTAGCACCTTTAGGACTGACAAAACCTTCTGGTTGTATAATATACAACTCTTCTTTAATAAATCTATTAAGGAATGCAGTTTTGTTTATCCATTTGCCAGATTTCATAAAATGCGGCAATTGCTAACATGATTCGGACAGACTTAAGCATAGATACGAGTGAGAAACTCTCATCGTAGTCAACACCTTGAACTTGTCGAAAACTTTTGCGACAATTCTAGCTTTGTAGATAGTAACACTACTATCAGCGTCCGTCTTCCTCTTGAAGATCCATTTATTCTCAATTGCTTGCCGATCATCGGGCAAGTCAACCAAAGTCCATACTTTGTTCTCATACATGGATCCCATCTCAGATTTCATGGCCTCAAGCCATTTTGCGGAATCTGGGCTCACCATCGCTTCTTCATAGTTCGTAGGTTCGTCATGGTCAAGTAGCATGACCACCAGAATAGGATTACCATACCACTCTGGTGCGGATCTCACTCTGGTTTACCTACGAGATTCGGTAGTAACTTGATCTGAAGTTACATGATCATCATCATTAGCTTCCTCAGTAATTGGTGTAGTAGTCACAGGAACAGATTTCTGTGATGAACTACTTTCCAATAAGGGAGAAGGTACAATTACCTTATCAAGTTCTACTTTCCTCCCACTCACTTCTTTCGAGAGAACCTCCTTCTCTAGAAAGGATCCATTCTTAGCAACGAATGTCTTGCCTTTGGATCTGTGATAGAAGGTGTACCCAACAGTAACTTTTTGGGTATCCTATGAAGACACACTTTTCCGATTTGGGTTTGCGCTTATCAGGATGAAACTTTTTCACATAAGCATTGCAACCCCAAACTTTAAGAAACGACAACTTTGGTTTATTGCCAAACCACAGTTCATACGGTGTCATCTCAACAGATTTAGATGGTGCCCTTTTAACATGAATGCAGCTGTCTCTAATGCATAACCCCAAAACGATAGTGGTAGATTGGTAAGAGACATCATAGATTGCACTTATATCCAATAAAGTACGGTTATGACGTTCGGACACACCATTATGCTGTGGTGTTCCATGTGGCATGAGTTTGTGAAACTATTCCACATTGTTTTAATTGAAGACCAAACTCGTAACTCAAATATTTGTCTCCGCGATCAGATCGTAGAAACTTTATTTTCTTGTCACGATGATTTTCCACTTCACTCTGAAATTCTTTGAACTTTTCAAATGTTTCAGACTTATGTTTCATCAAGTAGATATACCCATATCTGCTCAAATCATCTGTGAAGTTCAGAAAATAACGATACTTGCCGTGAGCCTTAACACTCATCGGACCGCATACATCAGTATGTATTATTTCCAATAAGCCAGTTGCTCGCTCCGGAGAACGGAGTCTTAGTCATCTTGCCCATGAGGCATGGTTCGCAAGCATCAAGTGATTCATAATCAAGTGATTCCAAAATCCCATCAGCATGGAGTTTCTTCATGCGCTTTACACCAATATGACCTAAAGGGCAGTGCTACAAATAAGTTGCACTATCATTATTAACTTTGCATCTTTTGGTTTCAATATTATGATTATGTGTATCACTACGATCGAGATCCAACAAACTATTTTCATTGGGTATGTAACCATATAAGGTTTTATTCATGTAAACAGAACAACAATTTATTCTCTTACTTAAATGAATAACCGTATTACAATAAACATGATCAAATCATATTCATGCTTAACGCAAACACCAAATAATACTTATTCAGGTTCAACACTAATCCCGAAAGTATAGGGAGTGTGCGATGATGATCATATCAATCTTGGAACCACTTCCAACACACATCGTCACTTCACCCTTAACTAGTCTCTGTTTATTCTGCAACTCCCGTTTCGAGTTACTAATCTTAGCAACCGAACTAGTATCAAATACTGAGGGGTTGCTATAAACACTAGTAAAGTACACATCAATAACATGTATATCAAATATACTTATGTTCACTTTGCCATCCTTCTTATCTGCCAATCACTTGGGGTAGTTCCGCTTCCAGTGACCAGTCCCTTTGCAGTAGAAACACTTAGTCTCAGGCTTAGGACCAGACTTGGGCTTCTTCACTTGAGCAGCAACTTGCTTGCTGTTCTTCTTGAAGTTCCCCTTCTTCCCTCAGCCCTTTTCTTGAAACTAGTGGTCTTGTCTACCATCAACACTTGATGTTTTTCTTGATTTCTACCTTCATCAATTTCCGCATTACGAAGAACTTGGGAATCGTTTCCGTTATCCCTTGCATATCATAGTTCATCACAAAGTTCTACTAACTTGGTGATGGTGACTAGAGAATTCTCTCAATCACTATCTTATCTGGAAGATTAACTCCCACTTGATTCAAGCGATTGTAGTACTCAGACAATCTGAGCACATGCTCACTAGTTGAGCGATTCTCCTCCATCTTTTAGCTATAGAACTTGTTGGAGACTTCATATCTCTCAACTCGGGTATTTGCTTGAAATATTAACTTCAACTCCTGGAACATCTCATATGCTCCATGATGTTCAAAACGTCTTTGAAGTCCCGATTCTAAGCCATTAAGCATGGTGCACTAAACTATCAAGTAGTCATCATATTGAGCTAGCCAAACGTTCATAACGTCTGCATCTACTCCTACAATAGGTCCGTCACCTAGCGGTGCATCAAGGACATAATTCTTCTGTGCAGCAATGAGGATAAACCTCAGATCATGGATCCAATCCGCATCATTGCTACTAACATCTTTCAACACAATTTTCTCTAGGAACATATCAAAATAAACACAGGGAAGCAACAACGCGAGCTATTGACCTATAACATAATTTTCAAAATACTACCAGGACTAAGTTCATGATAAATTTAAGTTCAATTTAATCATATTACTTAAGAACTCCCACTTAGATAGACATCCCTCTAATCCTCTAAGTGATCACGTGATCCAAATCAACTAAACCATGTCCGATCATCACGTGAGATGGAGTAGTTTCATTAGTGAACATCACTATGTTGATCATATCTACTATATGATTCACGCTCGACCTTTCGGTCTCCGTGTTCCGAGGCCATATCTGTATATGCTTGGCTCATCAAGTATAACCTGAGTATCCCGCGTGTGCAACTATTTTGCACCCGTTGTATTTGAACATAGAGCCTATCACACCCGATCATCACGTGGTGTCTCAGCATGAAGAACTTTCGCAACGGTGCATACTCAGGGAGAACACTTCTTGATAATTAGTGAAAGATCATCTTATAATGCTACCGTCAATCAAAGCAAGATAAGATGCATAAAAGATAAACATCACATGCAATCAATATAAGTGATATGATATGGCCATCATCATCTTGTGCTTGTGATCTCCATCCTCGAAGCACCATCGTGATCACCATTGTCACCGGCGCGACACCTTGATCTCCATCGTAGCATCGTTGTCGTCTCGCCAATCTCATGCTTCCACGACTATCGCTACCGCTTAGTGATAAAGTAAAGCATTACAACGCGATTGCATTGCATACAATAAAGCGACAACCATATGGCTCCTGCCAGTTGCCGATAACTCGGTTACAAAACATGATCATCTCATACAATAAAATTTAGCATCATGTCTTGACCATATCACATCACAACATGCCCTACAAAAACAAGTTAGATGTCCTCTACTTTGTTGTTGCAAGTTTTACGTGGCTGCTACGGGCTTAAGCAAGAACCAATCTTACCTACGCATCAAAACCACAACGATAGTTTGTCAAGTTGGTGTTGTTTTAACCTTCGCAAGGACCGGGCGTAGCCACACTCGGTTCAACTAAAGTTGGAGAAACTGTCACCCGCTAGCCACCTTTGTGCAAAGCACGTCGGGAGAACCGGTCTCACGTAAGCGTACGCGTAATGTCGGTCCGGGCCGCTTCGTCCAACAATACCGTCGAACCAAAGTATGACATGCTGGTAAGCAGTATGACTTATATCGCCCACAACTCACTTGTGTTCTACTCGTGCATATAACATCAACATATAAAACCTAGGCTCGGATGCCACTGTTGGGTTTCGTAGTAATTTCAAAAATTTCCTACGCACACGCAAGATCATGGTGATGCATAGCAACAAGAGGGGAGAGTGTGATCTACGTACCCTTGTAGATCGACAACGGAAGCGTTTGGTTAATGTAGTCGTACGTCTCCACGGCCCGACCGATCAAGCACCGAAACTATGGCACCTCCGAGTTCTAGCACACGTTCAGCTCGATGATGATCCCCGGACTCCGATCCAGCAAAGTGTCGGGGAAGAGTTCCGTCAGCACGACGGCGTGGTGACGATCTTGATGTACTACTGCAGCAGGGCTTCGCCTAAGCACCGCTACAATATTATCGAGGACTATGGTGGAAGGGGGCACTGCACACGGCTAAGAATATGATCACGTGGATCAACTTGTGTCCATGGGGTGCCCCTTGCCTCAGTATATAAAGGATGGAGGAGGAGGAGGCCGGCCAAGGCAATTGGTGCGGCCAGGATGTGGAGTCCTACTAGGACTCCAAGTCCTAGTAGGAGTCCACCAAGAGGGGAGGAAGGGAGAAGGAAGTAGAGGAGAAGGAAAGGTGGCCGGCCCCCTTTTCCCTAGTCCAATTCAGACTAGAGGGGAGGGGGGGCGCAGCAGCCCTTTGGCCCTTTCTTCTCTTCCCACTAAAGCCCATCAAGGCCCATTGCTTCTCCCGTAACTACCCGGTACTCTGAAAAATACCCGAATCACTCGGAACCTTTCCGATGTCCGAATATAGTCGTCCAATATATCGATCTTTACGTCTCGACCATTTCGAGACTCCTCGTCATGTCCCCGATCTCATCCGGGACTCCGAACTCCTTCGGTACATCAAAACTCATAAACTCATAATATAACTGTCATTGAAACCTTAAGCGTGCGGACCCTACGGGTTAGAGAACAATGTAGACATGACCGAGACACGTCTCTAGTCAATAACCAATAGCGGAACCTGGATGCTCATATTGGCTCACACATATTCTACGAAGATCTTTATCGGTCAGACCGCATAACAACATACGTTGTTCCCTTTGTCATCGGTATGTTACTTGCCCGAGATTCAATCGTTGGTATCTCAATACCTAGTTCAATCTCGTTACCGGCAAGTCTCTTTACTCGTTCCGTAATACATCATCTCACAACTAACTCATTAGTTTCAATGCTTGCAAGGCTTTATGTGATGTGCATTACCGAGAGGGCCCAGAGATACCTCTCCGACAATCGGAGTGACAAATCCTAATCTCGAAATACGCCAACCCAACATGTACCTTTGGAGACACCTGTAGAGCTCCTTTATAATCACCCAGTTACGTTGTGACGTTTGGTAGCACACAAAGTGTTCCTCCGGCAAACGGGAGTTGCATAATCTCATAATCGTAGGAACATGTATAAGTCATGAAGAAAGCAATAGCAACATACTAAACGATCGGGTGCTAAGCTAATGGAATGGGTCATGTCAATCAGATCATTCAACTAATAATGTGATCCCGTTAATAAAATGACAACTCTTTGTCCATGGTTAGGAAACATAACCATCTTTGATTAACGAGCTAGTCAAGTAGAGGCATACTAGTGACACTCTGTTTGTCTATGTATTCACACATGTATTATGTTTCCGGTTAATACAATTCTAGCATGAATAATAAACATTTATCATGAAATAAGGAAATAAATAATAACTTTATTATTGCCTCTAGGGCATATTTCCTTCAATAATATGGAAATCAAATTCTTGTAGCAAGAGAACCCATCTAATAAGTCTAGGTTTAGCATCTTTCTTTTCCATAAGATATTTAATAGCAGCTTGATCTGTGTGAATAGTTACTTTAGAATCAACAATGTAAGGTCTGAACTTATCACAAGCAAATACAACTGCTAAGAATTCTTTTTCAGTAGTAGCATAATTTCTATGGGCATTGTCTAGAGTTTTACTAGCATATTGAATAACATTTAATTTCTTATCAACTCTTTGCTCTAGAACAACACCTACAGCATAATCACTAGCATCACACATAATTTCAAAGGGTAAATTCCAATCAGGTGGCTGAACAATAGGTGCATAGATCAATGATTTCTTAAGTATTTCAAATGCTTCTACGCAATCATCATAAAAAACAAATGGTATATCTTTTTGTAATAAATTAGTCAGAGGCCGAGAAATTTTTGAGAGGTCCTTAATGAACCTCCTATAAAAACCGGCGTGACCAAGGGAACTTCTTATACCTTTGATGTCCTTGGGACATGGCATCTTTTCAGTAGCATCAACCTTAGCTTTATCAACTTCAATACCTCTTTCAGAAACTTTATGCCCCAAGACAATACCTTCATTACCCATAAAGTGGCACTTCTCCCAATTCAAGACAAGGTTAGTTTCTTCACATCTCTGCAAAACTCGATCAAGGTTGCTTAAGCAATCATCAAAATAGGATCCATAGATGGAGAAATCGTCCATAAAAACCTCACAAATCTTTTCACAAAAGTCAGAGAATATAGCCATCATGCATCTTTGGAAGTTAGCAAGTGCATTACAGAAACCAAAAGGCATACGTCTATAAGAAAAAGTACCGAACGGGCAAGTAAAAGTGGTCTTAGATTGATCATCAGCTGACATAGGTATTTGAGAGAAACCAGAATAACCATGTAGAAAGCAGAAATGTGTATGTTTGGATAATCTTTCTAGCATTTGATCAATAAAAGGTAAGGGGTAATGATCTTTTTTAGTAGCCTTATTTAATTTGCGGAAATCAATTACCATCCTATAACCTGTAATAATTCTTTGTGGAATCAATTCATCTTTATCATTAGGAACAACAGCAATACCTCCCATTTTAGGGACACAATGCACAGGACTTACCCACTGACTATCAGCAACTGGATAAATTATACCCGCCTCAAGGAGCTTTAGTATTTCCTTTCTTACCACTTCTTTCATCTTAGGATTCGGCCGTCGTTGGTGATCACGAACTGGTTTGGCATCTTTCTCCAAATTTATTTTGTGTTGACATAGTGTGGGACTAATGCCCTTAAGATCATCGAGAGTATATCCAATAGCAGCACGGTGCTTCTTCAGAGTTTTCAATAATCTCTCTTCTTGATGCTCTGAAAGGTTAGCACTAATAATAACAGGATATATCTTTTTCTCCTCAAGATAAGCATATTTAAGAGTATCAGGTAACGGTTTGAGCTCAAACATGGGATCACCCTTGGGTGGAGGAGGATCCCCTAGGATTTCAACATGCAAATTGTGTTTCAGGATGGGTTCTTGTTTAAAGAATATTTCATCTATTTCCCTTCTTTCATTCATAAACATATCATTTTCATGGTCTAGCAAATACTGTTCTAAAGGATCACTAGGAGGCACGACAATAGAAGCAAGACCAATAATTTCATCTTTACTAGGCAATTCCTCTTCACGGTGTTGTCTTTGAAATTTAGAAAAATTAAATTCATGAGACATATCACCTAAACCAATAGTAACAACATCATTTTCGCAATCTATCTTAGCATTAACTGTGTTCAAGAAGGGTCTACCAAATATAATGGGACAAAAGCTATCTTGTGGGGAACCAAGAACAAGAATATCAGCAGGATATTTAGTTTTCCCACACAAGACTTCAACATGTCTAACAATTCCAATTGGTGAAATAGTATCTCTATTGGCAAGTTTAATTGTGACATCAATATCTTCTATCATAGCAGGTGCAATATCATGCATAATTTCTTTATATAAGTCATGAGGTATAGCACTAGCACTGGCACCCATATCACATAATCCATGATAACAATGATCTCCTATTTTAACAAAAATAACAGGCATGCCTACCAAAGATCTAGGTTTATCTTTAGCACAAGGTTTAGCAATTCTAGCAGTCTCATCACGGAAATGAATAACATGCCCATCAATATTATCAGACAAGAGATCTTTAACAATAGCAATATTAGGTTCAACATTAATTTGCTCAGGAGGTGTATAGGTTCTAATATTGCTTTTACGAACCACAGTTGAAGCTTTAGCGTGATCTTTTATCCTAACAGGAAAAGGTGGTTTCTCAACGTAAGAAGTAGGAACAATAGGATCATTATAAGTGAGTCTTTTCTTCAACTTTAATAGGTGCAGCTACTTGTACTTCTATGGGAGGATGATATTTAAACCACTTCTCCCTAGGGAGATCAACATGAGTAGCAAAAGACTCACAGAAAGAAGCTACTATTTCAGAGTCAAGTCCATATTTAGTGCTAAATTTACGGAAAACATTGGTATCCAAAAAAGATTTAACACAATCAAACTTAGGTGTCATACCTGACTCCTTACCTTCGTCGAGGTCCCAATCTTCAGAGTTGCGTTTAATTCTTTCCAATAAATCCCATTTGAATTCAATAGTCTTCATCATAAAAGATCCAGCACAAGAAGTATCGAGCATGGTGCGATTGTTATCAGAAAGCCGAGCATATAAATTTTGAATAATTATTTCTCTTGGAAGCTCATGATTGGGGCATGAATATAACATTGATTTAAGCCTCTCCCAAGCTTGAGTGATGCTTTCTCCTTCGCGAGGCCAAAAATTATATATATAATTGTGATCACGATGAACAAGATGCATAGGATAGAACTTCTGATGAAATTCCAGTTTCAATCATTTGTAGTTCCATGATCCCATATCATCACATAGCCTATACCATGTCAATGCATCTCCCTTAAAAGATAAATGGAAGACCTTCTTCTTAATAACATCATCGGGCACACCTGCAATCTTAAATAATCCACAGACTTCATCCACATATATTAGGTGCTCATCAGGATGCATTGTTCCGTCTCCTGCAAAAGGATTAGCTAGCAGTTTTTCTATCATACCCGAAGGAATTTCAAAGTAGACATTTTCATTTTCATTTTCATTTTCATTTTCAGTAGGTTCAGTAGGTTGAGGAGCAACTCTTTGCTCTACTGGTCGAGGTGAAGATACCCTGAACAAGCCCCTCAAAGGATTACCTTCCATAGTAACAAGTGACAGTAAATTTCAGCACACTATATAAAGTTTTCCTTACCAAATTCCACCTACCAAAGGCGCTTCACTACCCGGCAACGGCGCCAGAAAAGAGTCTTGATGACCCACAAGTATAGGGGATCTATCATAGTCCTTTCGATAAGTAAGAGTGTCGAACACAACGAGGAGCAGAAGGAAATGATAAGCGCTTTTCAGCAAGGTATTCTCTACAAGCACTGAAATTATAAGTAACAGATGGTTTTGTGATAAGATAATTGGTAACGAGCAACAAGTAACAAAAGTAAATAAAGTGCAGCAAGGTGGCCCAATCCTTTTTGTAGCAAAGGACAAGCTTGGACAAACTCTTATATGATGTAAAGCGCTCCCAAGGACACATGGGAATATTGTCAAGCTAGATTTCATCATGATCATATGATTCGTGTTCGGTACTTTGATAATTTGGTATGTGGGTGGACCGGTGCTTGGGTACTGCCCTTACTTGGACAAGTATCCCACTTATGATTAACCTCTATTGCAAGCATCCGCAACTACAACAAAAGTATTAAGGCAAACCTAACCATAGCATGAAACATATGGATCCAAATCAGCCCCTTACGAAGCAACGCATAAACTAGGGTTTATGCTTCTGTCACTCTAGAAACCCATCATCTACTTATTACTTCCCAATGCCTTCCTCTAGGCCCAAATAATGGTGAAGTGTCATGTAGTCGACGTTCACATAACACCACCAGCGGAGAGACAACATACATCTCTTGAAAATATTGAACGAATACCAAATTCACATGACTACTAATAGCAAGACTTCTGCCATGTCCTCGGGAACAAACGTAACTACTCGCAAAGCATATTCATGTTCATAATCAGAGGGGTATTAATGTGCATATAGGATCTGAAAATATGATCTTCCACCAAATAAACCAACTAGCATTAACTACAAGGAGTAATTAACACTACTAGCAACCCACAGGTACCAATCCGGGACTTGGAGGCAAGAATTGGATACAAGAGATGAACTAGGGTTTGAGAGGATATGGTGCTGGTGAAGATGTTGATAGAGATTGAACCCCCTCCCGATGAGAGGATCGTTGGTGATGACGATGGCGATGATTTCCCCCTCCCGGAGGGAAGTTTCGCCGGCAGAACAGCTCCACCGGAGCCCTAGATTGGTTCCGTCAAGGTTCCGCCTCGTGGCGGCGGAGTCTCGTCTGGAAAGATGGCTTCTGATTTTTTTCCTCATCGAAAGACTCCATATAGAAGAAGATGGGCATCAGAGGGCCACCAGGGGCCCACGAGGTAGGGGGCGCGCCCAAGGGGGTAGGGCGCGCCCCGCACCCTCGTGGGCAGGGTGTGGCCCCCTGGTGAACTTCTTGCGCTTAGTATTTTTTATATATTCTGAAAATGACTTCCTTGAAGTTTCAGGACTTTTGGAGCTATGCAGAATAGGTCTCTAATATTTGCTCCTTTTCCAGCCAGAATCCCAGCTGCCGGCATTCTCCCTCTTTATGTAAACCTTGTAAAACAAGAGAGAATAGGCATAAGTATTATGACATAATGTGTAATAACATCCCATAATGCAATAAATATCGATATAAAAGCATGATGCAAAATGGACGTATCACCATGCTTGTAGACCTTCTTGCCCTTCTCAACTAGCTCGTCATCGTTGTAGCTATCATCTGAAAAGGTGTCCTCACTACCATCCTCCGAGCCACTAGCCTCCGGAGTCTCGTGGGCCGTAGACCCCGTGACTAGAGTCTTCTGGGACAAAGACCCCATGACTAGAGTCTTCTGAGACAAAGACTCTGGGACCGGACTCACGTGGGGCGAAGGATCGGCGACCCGAGTCTGGTCGGGGGAAGGAGCAGCGACCGGAGGCTCGTGGACCGGAGTCCGAGACAGGTCCACATCAGACGGAGCACTCCTGTGGTCGGGTGAATCAGCTGAGGGTGGTGGCGAGGAAGGCGTAACAGCCTTCCTACCTCTCCCGCTGCCATGTCCACCTCTAGTAGGCTTCTTTGTCCTTCCCCGACCTCTCCCAGCCGAAGAAGAAGTGGCTGCCGCAGTTGTCTGCATACTGTCTAGCAGCGCTCTCCGGAGGGGCTGGACTGGAATAATAGAACCACCCCTCCCAGTAGCACTCGCAGGAGGATCGGGGCGCTCTGGATCCTTGCCCACCATCCTCTCAACACCTGCAATGCCAAAAAGTAAACGAAATTAGTACAACGTAAAAAATTTGGATACCTGACATGAACATAATAATATGTATATAATTTAAGTGTATCATAATAAAAATACACCCAATCAACACAAATATATATGGGGTCGGGGTGTGGTGTCAGGGTGTCAGGGTCGGGGTGTCGTGTCGGGGTCGGGGTGTCAGGGTGTCATGGTCGGAGTGTGGTCTCGGGGGTCGGGGTAAGGGTGGGTGTGGTGTCAGGGTGTCGGTGGTGGGGGTGTCAGGTGTCGGGGTGTCGGCGGTCGGTGTCGGGGTCAGGGTGCGGTGTCAGGGTGTCGGGGTCAGGGTGTCGTGCCGGGGTGTCGTGTCGGGGTCGGGGTGTCAGGGTGTCGGGGTCGGGGTGTGGGTCGGGGTGTGGTGTCACGGTGTCGGTTGGTCGGGGGTCGGGGTCGGGGTGTGGTGTCAGGGTGTCGGGGTCGGGGGTCGGGGTGTCGTGCCGAGGTGTCCTGGTGTCGGGTGTCGGGGGTCGGGTCGGGGTCGGGGTCTCTTTTTTCCTTTTCTTCTTCTCTTCCTCTCCTGTTTCTTCTTCTTCTTCTTGTCCTCCTCTTCTCTTTATTCTTCTTCTTTTTTTTCTTCTTCTTTCTCCTCCTCCTCCTCCTCCTCTTCTTCTTCTTCTTCTTCTTCTCCTCCTTTTTCCTCTTCTTAAACCTAGCACTAATTAACCTAAAACAAAACAGGAAAAAACTACACCTAAACCTAGCTATTCTTCTTCTCCTCCACTTCTTCTAATTATTCCTAGTTTTTTTCATGACTAAACATAAACCTAAAACTAAACTAAACCTAATACCAAACTAAAAGTAATCTAAACTAAACTAAATTAAGAACCAAACTAACAATAATCTAAACTAAACTAAATCTAAAACAAAAGTAAAAGTAATCTAAACTAAAAAATAAAAAAAGAGGAGAAGAGGGGTGCGGCCGGGGCTTACCTGCGGCAGCCCCGGGGACGCCGAGCGGCGGGGTTGCTCGGCGGCGGAGGGGCGCTAGACGTGCGGAGGGGGCGCCGAGCGGTGGTGGCGATGGGGCCGCAGTGCTTCGGGGCGGCGGGGTGGCGCTGGCCGGGTCGAGGGGGCGCCGTGCGGTGGCGGCGACGAGGCCGTAGGGCTCCGGGGCGGTGGGGTGGTGCTGCGGCGTGGTGGGGCGGCGGCAGCATGGGGGGCGGCGGCGGGGCGGCGATGGCCGGGCAGAGGGGGCGCCGGGCGATGGTGGCGACGGGGCCGCAGGGCTACGGCGCAGCGGGGTGGGGTGGCGGCAGCGTCCGAGCGGCGGCGGTGTTCGACAGTGGCGTTACGGGCACGGGCGCGGTTGAGTTGGGAGAGAGGGGGTGGGGCCGGAGAGACATAGAGCGAGCATAGGAGGGGGAGACGGCCGTTAGCTGGGCCATATTTTGCCGTCCGCTAGTGGACGGCAAAGGTCCAGAAGGCAGACGACAAAGACCAGGCAAATGGCAAAGAAGCTGACCTAGCCACGCCGTGCCCTGTGGGGCCCACCTGGCCCTTTGCCATATGCCTTCTAGCTCTTTGCCGTCAGCCAGCTGACGGCAAATAGACTTTTTGCCATCTGCCCATTCTTTGTCGTCCGCTATGTGGAAGCAGACAGCAAAGAGGCTCTATGCCGTCCGCTGGCGGACAGCAAAGTGTTGGCAGACGGCAAATTACCAGTTTCCAGTAGTGCTTAGGTTTTCGGAGCCCGAGGGTCATCTTTATTTTAACCCCCCGGGCCAGTGCTCCTCTGAGTGTTGGTCCAAAAGAGATCCACTTGCAGCGCCACCTCGGGGAAACTTGAGGGTTGGTTTTAGCTGTATGTAGTGTTCATCTGGTGTGCCCTGAGAACGAGATATGTGCAGCTCCAATCGGGATTTGTCGGCACATCCGGGCAGCTTTGCTGGTCTTGTTTTACCATTGTCGAAATGTCTTGTAACCGGGATTCCGAGACTGATCGGGTCTTCCCGGGAGAAGGAATATCCTTCGTTGACCGTGAGAGCTTGTGATGGGCTAAGTTGGGACACCCTTGCAGGGTTTGAACTTTCGAAAACCGTGCCCGCGGTTATGTGGCAGATGGGAATTTGTTAATATTCGGTTGTAGAGAACTTGACACTTAACTTAATTAAAATGCATCAACCGCGTGTGTAGCCGTGATGATCTCTTTCCGGCGGAGTCCGGGAAGTGAACATGGTCTTGTGTTATGCTTGAACGTAAGTAGCTTTCAGGATCACTTCTTGATCACTTCTAGCTTCTCGACCGTTGCGTTGCTTCTCTTCTCGCTCTTGTTTGCGTATGTTAGCCACCATATATGCTTAGTGCTGCAGCTCCACCTCACTACCCTTTCCTACCCATAAGCTTAAATAGTCTTGATCTCGCAGGTGTGAGATTGCTAAGACCTCGTGACTCACAGATACTTCCAAACAGTTGCAGGTGCCGATGATACTAGTGCATGTGACGCAACCGAGCTCAAGTGGGAGCTCGATGAAGATCTTGGTCGTTTTTATTTGTCTTTTCCGGTTGATCAGTAGTGGAGCCCAGTTGGGACGATCGGGATCTAGCATTTTGGGTTGTCTTCTTTTATTTTTGTTTCGTAGTTGGACCTTGATTGTATTATGGATGATGTATGTTTAAATTGTATTTGTGTGAAGTGGCGATTGTAAGCCAACTCTTTATCCCTTTCTTATTCAGTACATGGGATTATGTGAAGATTACCCCTCTTGCGACAAATCTACCATGCAGCTGTGCCTCTAAGTCGTGCCCAACACGTGGGAGTTATAGCCGCATTGTGGGTGTTACAAGTTAGTATCAGAGCCATCCCCGACTTAGAAGCCCCCTGCTTGATCGAATCATTGACGTTGTGGAGTTTAGAACAAAATGTTTTGAGTCTTAGGATTATATATATCGGAGAGTAGGATTCTTTTTACTCCTCAGTCCCTTCGTCACTATGGTGAGGCCTCCTGACATAGAAGTTATGACTTTTCTCTCCTCAAATTTCACTAAAAAAAATTTAGGACCACGCGGGTATCTTGGAATCGTTCTGATAGTCTTGTGACAAGAACATTGTTCTTGGTGCCTCCGGACATTTAGGGGTTGTGGCAGTGTCCCGGGGAGTTGAGCTCCGAGGTGTTGTCGTCACAATTTTATCGTTGCAGTTCTGGAATACCTGAGTTTCACCGACATCGAAAATCTCTTTTATGCGGTTGTTGGTGAGATAACCTCGACGCCACCTGATACTGGGGCGGGAGTTCAGGAGTATTGCCATAACTCGTATAACGGATGCTTTTCGAAGGTTGAGGTACATGATTTCTGAAGGTTTCTTAGTTACGTGTTGAAGGATGGATACAGCTGGATGTAGGGATTGTTAGTTTGGGTGAGATATTATGCTTCCCCTGTATCCCCAACATCTGATTGCATAACCAGAAAGTTTTGGGAGTTTATAAGTGGGAATTCACATAGCTCCTAGAATGTCTTTCCAACAGACACATGATACGATATGGGGTCTGTCATATGTTTGTTCCGGCTTATTCTGCAAGCCGATCCTTTGTTTTGTTTTTTTGTTGTGGTATTTGAGTTGCTTCAATGTCAAGTGTTGATTCCATACCTCTACTAAGCGGTGTTCTCATATTCCTATGTGAATACTAATCCTTCTCGATCATCGAGATGGTCACGTTAATTCTTTTCTACCGATGTGCTTCTCTTCAGGTGGATCCGATCATTTTCAATGTCCGCAAGATCAACTCATAATCTTCTCAACGTTATTTGTTTCATCCGTCCCAAGTTGCCTTTGTTTTTCCCGCCCTCCCACCCTTTTTCTTCAAGGACTCAGATTTCTTAATCAAGTATCCATCTTATTGATGGGAAGCCTCTCCATTCTTTTCTGTCAATGTTCTTATCTGGTGATTCTCAGGAAGATACTAACGGAGCCTCAAGTTCATCATTATTCGTTCTCTTTCTTCTCCGGTGGATTCAAGTCAAGCTTTGTCGATCATATTTTTTCCTCGTTTCAAATGTTTCGTCATGCCGGTGCACCTCATAATTGTTCACCTCTGTCTATTCATATCCGAAGTGCCGAAGATATCTCGAAGATTCTTGTTCAAGCTCTTTCGAGGTTGTAATCAAATTCAAGCCATTTAATTCAACCGGTGCAATGTCTCTTTTAAATCGTTCAATGGTGTATCTTTTGAGTGGGCCCTAACCCACAGGTCTTTTCCTAGGATCTTACCTGACTCTTCTAATTTTTCTGGAGTTATTCTCAAATTCATTTCAAAGTTTATGTAAGAATGAATTATCATCAAGCATATGTCTTTCTCCAAGATCTTTGAAATTCTTTTCATTGTTGATTCAACATTTTTATTGTTCATTATTCCGGGGTGTCTCAACAATTCGTGGTCATGTTTATCATCGTCATTCTCAACATTTGAAGACCGAAGAAGAGTTTCTCCTCCAAATCTTACCCATTCTTCCAAAGATTCGTGGTTCTAGCTTCATGCCATCCTCTCATAATTATTTTTTATTGTGAAAAATTCTTTTCACCCATCTAGAGCAATTCATGAGTCTTTTCAGTTTGTTTCTCAAGAGCCCGTCATCTCAGAAGTATTCATTCCAGCTTTCAGCTCTCGTTCTCCAAATCATACCGGTGCATCACTCAAGTATTCTCTTATCATCTCGTGATCTCTTCGTTCTCATGTATCTAAATTCCCTCAAGTATCATCTTTCGTTTTCCAATTCTTCCCGGTGAATTTTGCCTTTGCTACTTTCATTTTCAATCCTTACGACGGTTCATTCAAGAATTCTCTTCCGTTGTTATTGTATCAATTCATTCGTTCTTCCCAAATCCTACCGGTGGATCGTTGAAGACCTTTCTCAAGTTTGTGCTACATCTCTCTTAATCCTTTCAATGAGAATGAGTAATATGCCAAATCCATTGTGTGTCATCAATTTAATTGATGAAGGATAAGCAGAATGTAATTCTTATTCTTGTTTCATCGAGTAAAATTCAATTCCTTATTCCGGAGGTTCATCAAATTCTCGGTTTCAATTGTTTAATTTTTTTTCTTTTCCCGGAGTTCCAAGCTCTATCTATTATATCGTCGCGAAGATCCATCTAAATCATTACAAGGCTTCACCTTGTGTTTTCA
Source organism: Triticum aestivum (assembly GCF_018294505.1). Taxonomy (NCBI): domain Eukaryota; kingdom Viridiplantae; phylum Streptophyta; class Magnoliopsida; order Poales; family Poaceae; genus Triticum; species Triticum aestivum. The sequence continues at coordinate 426,058,733 of NC_057803.1, read as the reverse complement.
ACTTCTCTTTCTTTTTATCATCATTTTGTTACCGGAGTTCTTCATGGAGGTTCTACATTGTGGTTCGTCAAGGATTCATTCCATTCTTCAATTGTTCTTCAAGATTTCTCTCGGAGCTAAGATCCGCCAAGCTATACTCTAAAATAAACATGGTATTCAACACATGTCTTGTTTTGAGGAGTTCAAGAATTCTTCATCTTGCATTCCGAAGTGCAATTCTTTCTACCTTATCTTTTGTGGTGGTGTTATGTCATTCTTGAAATTTCCCTTCGTGTTTCATGATTCACAAGTTTTCAAGAGTGACATATCTAAATCCATCATTTTCTCTTCACTCAAGACATCTTTTCAATCCATCAATCTCTTCATTGGAGTTATACTGGGTTATATTTCACCTAAAGCTTTCCCGAAGGATTGTTGCTATTTATGGTGCTTGTAAATGACCCAAGTTCTTCATTTATCCTCCCGGTGAAATAAGTTTCTCGCCTCCTTGCTCATATCAATCCAATCTATTGTTTCCGTTAGTGGTCCGTTGTTACCTCATAATTTTGAGATGTTTTTTTTCATAAGCCCACAACAAGCTTACCCTTTTTCGTTGTTGGTTTTCCAACAACTCCGTTCGACCCTTCTCCTAAAGATGCTTTTTTCAAGCTCATTTCAGGTAGAAGATGTTGTTTTCTCCTCCGTTCTTTTGATTCCATTCTTACATTTGTTCCAGAGGCATTGTGATGTTGCTATCTTCGACCCATCATCTTGCTTTGCCAAGATCATGTTCAATTCCTTCCATTTACAGCCGGAGTGCTGTCCAAATTATATCATTCTTATTCCTTCTCTATCTTGTTTTAACCGGAGTGTTGTGGCTATCATTCCTCTTCTAACTGGAGTCTCATCCAAGTGCTTTATTTTTGTCAAGTTCGTATTCTATGCTTTCCATTTTTTCCAACCGGAGTGTTGTCGTAATTGATCTTTATCGTTCCGTGTACATCTTTTTTAACAGGGTGCTTGCATGTACTTCTTGTCCATTGTAACCCTTTTCTTATGTCTTTCAACCTACAAGGTTCCCGTAATGTTCCTTATTCCTCTTTTCTAACGGATTGTTTTCAACTTTGTTCATCTTCGTTGTATTCTTTCTTTCAATTTGTTCAACCTGTCAAGGTTCTTTGGGTTTCACTCATTTGTCAAAGAAGCAATTAGTTTTACCTCTTCTCTTCCTCTTCCATTTCTCTCCGGTGCCATCCTAGATCATAGGACGAGATCCTCTTGTAGTGGTGGAGCGTTGTGACGCCCCGAGATCGACGCTCTAGAAGACTTCCAGCTAATCTGAGTTTCGTCGTGTGTTTTGTTTTGTCCGTTGCATGCAACATTGCATATTTTGCATTTCATCATGTCATCATGCCATTAATACTGCAACCGTTTCAAAACTCTTTTAAATAAATCGTATGGATCTTCGATCCATTTAAATCGAGGGAAGGGTGACTTCTCTTCATAACTTATCCTCCCAATATTAGGGAGCTATAATAAATATTCCACTATTTTGGAATTCACCTTAACATAGTTGCAAAACAAATTCCATTCCTTTTCTATCTCAATTTTCTTGACCTCAAACTTTTCCCATAAATCCTTTCGTCACTTTCCCGAGCTCCACCAAAATGTTTTCGTCACTCTTCAAAAATGTTTTCTCCTAATTCAAACTTATTTGAATCACATTCAAATTATGTTTGAATGCAATCCTTCAAAGCGGTGCCAAATGTATTTTTCTTGGGCCATGCAGAATTTTGTGAGTCCGGGAAAATTATCCATGTGCCCAAACTCTTTCTCTAACCTTTTCTTTCTTCCCTTTTCTTTCTCTTTATTTTCTGTTTTGAAAAGAATAAGAGAAGAGAGGAGCCAGCCAAGCCGGCCCACCTAGGCCATCGTCTCCCTAGGCCCAATTCCACGCTGGCCTCTTGGGCCTGACATCCAGTCGGACCACCCTCTCTCGAACCCTAGGCCGACCGCTCCCTTGCCCGATCCTCCTCCCTCTCCCGTCGTTCGTCTCCTCCCTCGTCCTCTCCCTCGTTCCCTTGCGCCACCTTCCCCCATCTCCATCGATCCCCATCTCCCTTCTCTCCCCTTCGTCCTCCTCATGTGGCGCCACCCACAGGAGGGCCACCCCGCGCACGACCCCCCCTCGCGCTCAATCTCTTCTGTCTCGACGGCGACCCCTGCGGTCCAGTGAGCCTCCGCTCTGCCCTGCCTCCTGCTTCGTCGCGTCGCTCGCTCGCGCGCGCCCGAGCGTGCACTTGCAACCCCCCGCGTCCGTCCGCCTCGGAGCCGACCACCACCACCGGGAGCTGGCCCCTTCTTCCCTGCCACGAGCCTCGTCGCCGGAGTGCCTCGCCATGTCGTCCTCACGGCGAGCTTCCCGCGTCCGCGGCCTCCCTGCATGCAAGCACCTAGCGCATGTCGCCCGCCCGACCTCCTTCTCCTGCTCCTCGCCATCGGAGTCTGGCAACCTCCCCTTCCTTGCTCCTCTTCGTGCGCACGAGGTCCATGGCACTTCCAGCCTCCAGGAGCTTCGCCTCCCTTGCTCCACGCCAAGGGCGATGGTAGCCACTCCGTCCTGCTGCTGCTCTTCCCGTGCCGCACCACCGTCGACCTCCTGTTTCCCCGGGACCACCGCCTCACTACCCTCGTGCGCTTCCGCCTCTGTTGCCTCCGTTTGGGGCTGTTTCGTTTTGGGCTTCATGGAAAAGTCCTCTCCGACAAGTGTACGAGTACACAGTGTCGCGTCTAGTACCTCTACCGGCGTCTCCGGAATCACCAAGGCCTGCAAGTCCACCAAGACCTCAACCACAGTAGATGTACGACTACAACATGAACGAGTACCACGACGACCTCAAAGAGCTCGGATCCGTCAAGTTCCACTACCGCTGACTAGTACGACTACCGTCGAAAAAACGAGACCATCAAGACCGGAGCGACAAGTACCCCGACGACCTTGTACCACTATCATCGCAATACCGTGAGTACCCCTAGCGACGGCCCCGAACATCTACGAAAGTGTACGACTAACGTTGCCCAAAGAAATGTGGATCCGACAAGACCAAGTGTACAACTACCATCGACCGTAGATTCATCAAGTTCCTATCCAAAACGAACATGTACAACAACTTCCCCTACGACCGTCCGAGAACGAATACTTTTGTGGTATGAGATGTTCATGTTTGCACAGTGTCCGAGTTGTCGTTGCACATTCCTCCTCGTTTGCCATGCCGTCGACTCGTGGGAAACCCGGTTACCAGGAGCACCCCACCGTTCATCATGACATGCTCTTGTCACACTTTCTTTTGCACCGACATCTCAATCGAATTACCGGAACCGATATGTTGTCATGGCATCATTTTCAGATTCATTGCCATGGCACCCCTTTCATTTCCGCCACGATGACAAATGCTTCATAACATGTTCATATCAACATTTTCCTAAAAATTGCATAAAATGTTTATGTCATCCGCATCATGCTAACAACTTTTAAAATGTTTAATTTGGTGTTTGCATTAAATTGCTAAATGCATATGGGGATTTATCGAAATTGTTGTTTGATGTTTCCGGCCCCATTCGAATTGTTTAGATTGTGTACTTTACTTTTGCCTCCCCTCTTGCCATGTTTAACAACATTTAATTTTGTTGAGTAGCTTAAACGGGAGAGAACTAAATAATTATTGTGGTGTTTCTTCAATATGCAACTCGTTGCATGTTGAGCTCCACTTAACTTGTAGTTTTGTTTGTGCAATTTGCCATGCCATGCCTCTTTAAACCGGACATGCATCATACTTGTTGGTGCATCATGCCATGTTTATGTGATGGTAGTTTACCATGTTGTTTGTTTCTTTCCGGTGTTGCTTCTTCTTGTTAGTTCCGGTAACGTTGTGTTTGTGAGGATCCATTCGACTACGTCCGTTTGTCTTCTTCATGGACCCATTCTTCTTCCTTGCGGAATCTCAGGCAAGATGACCATACCCTCGAAATCACTTCTATCTTTGCTTGCTAGTTGTTGGGGATATTACTATTAGAATATAAACCGGCCATGAGGGGTCGGGTTATGCCTACACGGAGTTAGTCATGTTTGAAGCCCATGAAGACAAGAGGTATGGCGCTTTACATAGGAGATCTAACACGAAGGCCCAAGGCCCAAAGGAAGATTAGGGCCCGTAGGTATAAATCGCCATATGATATGTAACTTATGTTGTAAGGCAAGGAAAGGTAGAAACCGAGCCAGGCACATTTATGAGCCGGCCTCGGGATTCTGTAAACCGCCGAGCATCAACCTGTGTATATAAAGGGACGACCCGGTGGCAGTTTAGGGACAGACAACAATAACTCGAGAGCCAGGCAAATCAGATTCGCTCCCTGGTCATCGAAACCCTAGCAATTCCATCACAACTGGAGTAGGCTTTTACCTTCATCGTAAGGGGCCGAACTAGTATAATTCCTTGTGTCCCTTGTCCGCTTTAACCCCTTCAAGCTAACCCATCGCGATAGCTCCACGACTAAGTCCTTTCACGAGGACATCTGCCATGACAATTCCACGACAGTTGGCGCCCACCGTGGGGCTATCACATGATGGTTTCGAGTTCTTGAAGGGCAGCTTCAAAGGACTCGAGGGATACGTTGTGGGCTGGATGATCAAGAGTTGTCACAGCAAGCTCCACATCGATGACGCGGGCTGGGGCCCCAAGGCCAACTCGATTGAGTATGGGTACCGGGTCCCCTTTGGCGGAATACACGTTTTCATTGGCAAGATCGATGAACCGGGCCCTGAGCCGGACATCTGCACCGACATCGTCGAGACGGCTCAGCGTGCAAGACCTGCCCGAGTTTAGCCTGCCGTAAAGCATGCCTTCATGGGAGTCATCCATGGAGCAGAATATGAGGATAGATCAGTATCTAGTGGCGAAACCACCGTCTACTCTGATGACGAGTCTTCAATCGGAGAGACCGAGCCGCTGTATGAGCCGCATGATGGCCGGGTTAGTGGTGGTTCCGATGGCGACAGTATTCCGGACCTCTCTGATCCGCCGAGCCAACTTGCGATCTTCATGGCCGGTACACAATCGGTACAACATTCTTCTACCGCCACAGCGGTGATTTCCGGTTTAGTAGCTGCAACACCAGCCGGGGCAGGGGGCTCTGCACCACCGCCGGCTCAGGCTTTGTCCGATTTATTTGGCACTTTGGCAACATTGCTAGCAGCTGAGGTTAATCCGGCAGATCAGGACCGTGATAACGCAGAGATTGCAAAGGTGAAGGATCAAATAGTTCAATCTAAGGCAGATTTGGCAGCAGAAAACACCAGGATGGCCGCAGAGTGGGCCGAGTTAGAGGCACTTATCGGCTTATGCTGGATCAAAGCGCGTCAGATGATGTCATGAGGAGAAGGTACCGGTCTCACCAGCCTCCGTTTTATGAGGAAAGGAACCTCTTTAACACGCCAGGAGCGGGAACCAACAACCAGCCAGTGGTAAACCGGGTGGAGGCACTTGGAACGGGGGCGCCTCGTCAGAACAATATCCTATCGCAGCACGTCTCAACACCTCCGGGTCATTACTCTAACCCCTTGGAAAACATCATCGCCGCCGCTTCATGATTGGCAGCTCTCCCGAGCGAAGGCTAATCTCCAGTGGCAATTGAAACACGATGGGCAAGAGAGCTCCTTCAGACGGCTTTGACCCAACAGCAGGCTTATTCACACAGTCATGAGAGGATTCATTCCACCCCCGCCCAAGTCGGAGCTACAGCAGGCATATTCATGAACCGGCTGTATCAAGTAGTGCGCAAAGCCGTAACCCGCCGCAAGGGCATAACTCGGCGGGTGGCGGTGCTAATGCCCAGGATGTGGTGGATCACAGTTGAGCATGTCGAGAAGCCGAGTTAGCAGCACAATATGCGGCCCGTCAGCTTACTCTGGTACGTCCAACCACTACGGTGGAACCAGGCGTGGTTTTTAGTTCTTTAGGGGTGTCGTGTCTTACCCCGGCCCTACGAAACATGCGGCTGCCTGAGGACTTCAAGGGTCCCCGAAAGGTGCCCAATTACACTGCCGATTTATCCCCTGAGTCATGGGTTGAGAGCTATGAGATGGCGATGGAGATGTTGGACGTGGATGATGCGGCATGTGCTAAGCACTTCACCATGATGTTGGAAGGAACAGCTCGTACTTGGTTAAAAAGTTTACAAGCTAACTCCATTGGATGATGGGCTAAGTTAAAAAGCCGGTTTATCCAGAATTTCAAAGATACATGTAAACAACCCATGTCCATTGTGGACCTAGCCGCCTGTGTTCAAGAGGACGGGGAGTCTACAACCCATTAGGTAAAGCGAAACTCAGCTATTTTGCATTCATCAGACCGCATCAATGCGGATACAGCAGTCTTGATGTTGGAAGGCAATTGCCGGTTTACGCCTTTGAAACTGAAGTTGGGAGGGCTCAAGCGTCACTGCAATGACATGGCAACGCTTATGGCAGCTCTAGTTAAGTATGCCGATTCGGATAGTACTAAGGACCTTGACTCTGAGGATGAGAAGCCGAGGAAGGGAAAGAAGAATGGCAGTGCCAAGGGGTAGCAGGATAACCCGGTGGGTCATGGGAACAACGGTAAGCGCAAGGCGGATAATAGCTTGGACTTTGTGGCTAACACCAACACTTAGGATAATGGTCAATGCCGTAAGGGTAAACCACCCCAGCAGGGTGGAGGTTTAGGTCCCAATCTTGAGCGCCCACTAAACCAGCCTTGCCCAAAGCACGGGTCGAAAGAAAGGCCAGCTATGCACCTTTGGAAAGATTGCTTCGTTATGCGGGAATTTAAAAATTCGAATCTTTTTCAGTACGACCATGGACCGCCCGGCGGTTCAGGGGGCAGTTGCCATGGGCCGGGTTATGGTGGTGGCAGCTCCGGGTCAGGATTTCAAGGCAACCAAAACGGACCTGGCAATCAAGGCAGTGAGGGTAACCAGGGCGGCTATAATCATCAGGGGAATCAGCAGCAGCAACAATTAGGTTATCAGAGTAATCCGAAGCAGCTGAATAGTGGGCAGTACCATGTCTTCACCACTAGTTTGTGTAAGCGCAATCAGAAGCTTCATAAAAGGGCAGTGAACTCCGTTGAACCGGAAGTGCCCCGTTATTTGCGTTGGTCTGAACAACCCATTTTGTGGAGTCGAGAGGATCATCCACCCCGGGTTGATAATCTGGGTCATCTGGCCTTAGTGGTGGCACCTCAGGTTGGGGGATATACGTTCACCAAGGTCCTCATGGAAGGAGGGAGCATTATCCATATTCTTTACTATGAAACCTTTCGTCGCATGGGGTTGACAGATAATAATCTTAAACCGTCGAACACCATTTTTCATGGTGTGGTGCCTAGTAATCGGCGTACCCAGTTGGCAAGATAGCTCTAGAGGTTGCTTTTGGAGATGATCATGATTCAAGATCAGAGACTTTGACTTTTGAAGTGGTGAAAATCAAGAGTCCATATCATGCCCTGTTTATCTGCAGCTTAAGATGCTAGGTCATAAGGGGACAATCACAATACATGGGAGCAGGAAGATTGTTGTGGAATGTGAGGAAGGTGATGCGGCTTATGCTGAGTCGGTTTGTGCAACGGAGGAGCTGAAGTTCTATAAGGACAATGTTGATTCGGCAGATATGACTTCTCTGAAAAAGCCAACTACAGAGCATGATCCGGCTTTGAAGTTCAAATTGGCCGAGGAGACTAAGCTGGTTGACTTTGTTCCTGGTGATTCATCCAGGCAGTTCAGCATCAGTGCTAACCTGGATCCAAAATAGGAAAGCACGCTCATCGACTTCATCCATGAGAACTGGTACATCTTTGCATGGAAACCTTCTGATATGCCAGGTGTACCGAGGAACTCACTGTGCACACTCTTAATATAGATCCTAAGTTTAAACTGGCCAGGCAGTTTCTTCGCCGCTTCACTGAAGAAAGGCGCAAGGCTATTGGTGAGGAGGTAGCCCGGCTTTTGGTAGCAGGGTTTATTGTGGAGGTCTTTCACCCTGAGTGGCTAGCTAATCTGGTGCTGGTACTTAAGAAGAACGACACTTGGCGTATGTGTGTCGACTACACGGATCTGAACAAGGCATGTCCAGCTGATCCCTTTGCTCTCCCTCGTATTGATCAAATTATTGATGCTACGGCGAGTTGTGACCATTTGTGTTTTCTGGACGCTTATTCTGGTTATCATCAGGTCAAAATGGCAGTTAAGGACCAGGAGAAGACAACTTTTATAACTCCCTTTGGAGCCTTCTGCTATGTATCTATGCCTTTTCGGCTCAAGATTGCTCAAGCGACTTATCAGCGTTGTGTACAGAATTGTCTTCATAATCAGATTGGGCGCAATGTTCATGCTTATGTGGATGATATTATGGTGAAGTCCAAAAAGGAGGAAACATTGATAGATGACTTGAAGGAGACTTGTGATAACCTTCGGGTTTATAAGATGATGCTTAATCCGGCCAAATGTGTCTTTGGTGTACCAGCAGGCAAGCTCTTGGGTTTTTTTGGTATCTAACAGGGGCATTGAAGCTAATCCGGACAAGATCACAACTATGACGTCTCTGGCTAAACCGGCATGTATTAATGATGTTCAGCGACTGGCGGGTCATATTGCTGCATTGAGGCGGTTTATCAGTCATTTGGGAGAAAAGACAATCCCTCTATATCAGATGATGAAGAAGACATACAATTTCGTCTGGAGTGATGTTGCCAATGAAGCCTTTAAGATTTTAAAGCGGCAGCTAGCTGAACCGCCTATCCTTGCTGCTCCGATTGATAAAGAGCCCTTATTGTTATATGTGGCTGCTAATGCCCGGTCTGTTAGTGTGGCTATTGTTGTGGAGCGCAAGGAGGCCGGAAAGGAGTATCCGGTTCAACAGCCGGTTTATTACATCAGTGAGGTGCTTATTGAGTCCAAGCAGAGGTACCCACATTAGCAGAAACTGGTGTATGGGGTTTTCATGGCAAGTCGGAAGCTCAAGCATTATTTTCAGGGTCATCCTATCACAGTGGTCAGTTCTGCCCCCTAGGGGGATATCATCCAAAACAGGGAAGCTGTAACATCCCAAAATTCTAAACTTTGGAATGTTATAATAAATAGATAGATTTGATTGATTGTTTGATTGATTGTGTGAAATTGAGTGAAATTCGAAACCTTTTTGAAAGTTAAATGAGAGGGAATAAAAGGACTTTCCCAAACTTTCATTTTTCATTCGTGATCTCCGTGAATTCAAATTCTTTTCACCACGAAACCCTGGAGAGAAGATGACATGACTTCTTCCATTTATTTAAATGACAAGGGGTGTTGAAAATATTTGAATTTCATTTGGAAAATATTTCCAATTCTGAAACTTTATGCAACTCAATGACTTTCACGAGAGGAGATAAAATGACTTCTTCAAATTATATGAAATATGAGTTGGGAGTTTCAAAGGATCAAATTCAAAGTCTTTTTGGAATTATTTTTCAATTTGGAGTTATTTGGATTTTATTCAAATCATTTTTCTCCAAAAATAAAATACATGGAAAATAGGGTAACATGATTCCCTACAACATAAAATTGGAGAGAAATAAATTTGATTTCATTTTGGTAATTTTAAAATGATTTTTGTTGGATCTTATTAGAGCAGGAGCACTGTTAGAATTATTAGAATTTGTGTGTATTTTATTTAATGCCAGAAAAATGTTCATGTCGTAGAAAATCTTTTTCTGAAAATTTTGATATATAATATGCTCATATAATAATTTTATTTTATTTTGTTATTCGGTTTTCCTTTTATTTTTTTTAAACTGTACGTGCAGCCATATTTATTTACCACCTACATGCGCAGTATAGTAGCTTCTGGCGCCCCATTGTTTTTCTCTTAAATAGGCCAGGCCCAGCCAACCTTTTTTTTTTCTCTTAGGCCGAATTTTGTAAAAAAAACTGCACCATAACGTGCGCGTGGCCGGCTGAAGGCCTTTAGGCCCATCCGCCTCTTTTCTTCTCTTTTTCGTATATTTTCGTCTATGTTTAGTTCCACATTGTCTAGCCTTTGATCCCTAAACCTCTTTTCCACCAATAAATATAGACCCATAGATCCTCCAAAAATCATCCGTTTCGGGTTAAATCAATATTTTGGTTTGACTAGATTCATTTAAAAAAAATATTTCTCCTCTCCGGCGCGACTTTTGGAAATTGTCTCCTTTCTCCAAAGTTGTCTTTTCTCTGCCTTATAAAGGTATCTTTCTTTGTTTTTTTTCTTCTTATGCCTCCATAGTTTATTATTTTTAGACTAATATGATAAAATAATTAGATTATCAATTAGTCTATGTATTTATACATTAGACCCTAGCCCGTAGCTATTTTTTCTTCCGTAAAACAGCTTGGCCCTGATTTTTCAAATAGCCATAACTTTTCATTCGTTTGTCCAAATCCAACGAAACCAACGCCCACTTCTTCGTTATGATCTTCTCTATCCAGTAATCCAACTCAAACATGTTTTTGAAAAGTTTAAAATTTATATTAGATCAGATTTGAATTCAAACTTTGTTTGATCATAACTTGAGTTTCGTAGCTCGTTTGAGTTGATTCTTTTTGCAAATCGAAGCTCTTGACCTAAACTTTCTGATAAGGACAAATTCATATAATTTTGGTACTGTTACAAATTGTTTTATGTTGCAAGAGTTATTTGCTTGGTTTTGATGTTTTCCGAACTGTCTTCTTCGTTCTTCCCGATCTTCTGAGTGATTGCTTATGTGTGGTTACTATTGCTTGCTTACGATAGATTAACCGGAGTGTGACGAGTAGAACTATCAAGAGTTATGAGTGCGAATCATCTTCATCAACATTGCAGGCAAGTTCACACTTTGATCATATCCCTTTCATACCCAGTTTTTATGCATTCGTTTCACCCTCAAACATTGCATGAGTAGGATTGATAACATGTGGGTATTGAGAAGTAGTTGATGAGGTAGTACCTATTACCTATTTATTATCAAACCCTTGGGAGTTACTATTACGTTATGCTTACATTGCCATGCTATGCTCGTAGACGTGGATTGGATTTTGAGAGTATTCATGACAGATGTGAGATTGTTAATTAATGGTTTACTTAAGGTGGCAACTTAAACACACATCTGGGTGGATTGAGGCACCTGGGTATTCCAGGATTGCCTGTCTAGGCACCTGGGTAGACCAGGATTGCCTGTTGTTTTTATGGACCGCCACCCAGGCTCAAAGGGATCATGATATATTTCATACTAGAAACTTCCGTGTGCAGCCACAAGCTATTATGGGCTCTAGCATAGTTGATTAAGTCGTGCGAACTCTTACAGGGTAGACTAGCTGATGTAGGGGAAAGTAGGTGTAACGGTCTATCCATCGTAAGGTGCTAGCGCTTCTGAAAGACTATGTCTCGGTCATCCGTCTTCTCATACACCATGTAGTGCGAGAAACCAAACGGAGGCGATCAAGTCTTGTGGGGAAAAGTGCGCAAATGTGACGCCCCGAGACCGATGTGCCAGGTGTCCGCCAGTTATTCGCTGTTGTTTGCCTTGTCATTGCTTGCGTGTCATGCATTGCATATCATGTCATCATGTGCATTGTATTTGCATACGTGTTCGTCTCGTGCATTCGAGCATTTTCCCCGTTGTCCGTTTTGCATTCCGGCGCTTCGTTCTCCTCCGGTGGTCATTTCTAGCTTTCTTTCATGTGTGGGGATTAAACATTTCCGGATTGGACCAAGACTTGCCAAGCGGCCTTGGTTTACTACCGGTAGACCGCCTGTCAAGTTTCGTATCATTTGGACTTCGTTTGATACTCCAACGGTTAACCGAGGGACCGAAAAGGCCTCGTGTGTGTTGCAGCCCAACACCCCTCCAATTTGGCCCAAAACCCACCTAAACCCTCTCCTTCTTCTAGAGCGTTTGATCACGATCGCATGGCCGAAAAACGCACCTCATTTGGACTCTCCTAACTCCCTCTACCTATATATATGTGTTTCCCTCCGAAAATCTCGCGCAGATCAAACCCTAAAAGTCCTCCGCGCGCCGCCGGACATTTCGTCTCGCGCTGCCAGACATGTCCGGCCATGCCCGCCACCTCACTCCGGCCTATCGGAGCCCGCCACCTCAGCTCCACCGCTCCGCTCGACCACTCCCCTCGCGCCACCTCAGCCCCGCCTCCCTCTCTCTCCTTACCGCGCCGCCGCCGGCCCGCGGGGCCCGAGGCAGGCCCGCGCGGGCCCAGATCCCGCCGCTGCCCAGCGCGCCTCTTCCTGTCGCGCGCTGCCCGAGTCCCCGCCACCTTTGCCGCTCTCCCCGCCGCCGGCGAGCTCCCTCGCCGCCCCGTGCCGCCCGCCGGCGATCGGCGCCTCGCCGGGACACCACCGCGCCGCCCCGAATCGCCACAGGCCGCCGCCCTCGCCACACCACCTCGACGCCGGTGCCATGACTCCGGTGAGCCCCACGGCGCCCCGGCCGGCCGGACTCGGCCATCCCCACCGCCGCACGCCTACTCCGACAATCTCCTCCAAGTCCGGCCATCTCCATCGTCTCCGGCGAGATCCCGTGGATCGAGATCAGATCCACCACTCCCCGAACCAAACACCCGTCTCAGATCTGCACCGCTCCGTCCCGGATCTGTCCCGTCCCGGGTTGACTTTTCGCGAGGGTATAATTTTCTACTAAGTCCCCGTATTTTCAGATCCATGTGCCCTTGTTCATCGCATCATAACTTTGCATCCGTAGATCCGATTCATGCATATAGCGTATCAAAATGTTCATCTCAGAGAGTACATCATTTCATTCCATTGCATCATTTTCATTTGAGTTCATCTTGATGCCCGAAATGCTGTTAGAAGAGGGCTACTTGAGTTAATTGTCAGTTCTGCTACTCCTTTTAGCTTTTTGTCATTTTTGCCATGATTAATGTGTGCATGATATGCCCTGATGCTCTACATGTGTTTTGTTAAGGGTTTTGTCATCTTTCCAGAGGTTCAACCCATGTATTTTTTTGATGTGTGAGGTGAGTTGTGCAAGCTTGCAAAGTGGAGCACTTGTTAGTGCTGATTTCAGGGACTTAGCAATTCTACTAAGTCCTTGGTCTGTTTATCTCATGATGCCATATGTTCATGTTGTTTCCTAGTGATCCGTGCCTCTTTTGAGGATAATCAGTAAGGATGTTTTGTTAATATTGTAGTGCTCTCTCCATCCATGTCTTTGTTTGCAATTATGGAGTACCCTATCTTGAGTCAATCGAGCTCTACTTTTGCTACTTTGTGAATCTAGGCAGATTGTCAACTTGTTTGCAATTTTGCCGATGATGTTGTAGTTGATCCGTGCATGCTATGCTATTGATCTTGTCATGTCTAGCTTGCATTTTGTGCCTTCTTGATGGATGTATGCTTATCTTGTCATGACTTGCACCGTAGTGAGTGCATCGAGCTCATAAACATGCCTACTTGATATCTGTTTTCAGCATGCTCCAGTTCACTAAGTCTAAAAACTGATTATGTTTTTGCTATGTTCACATGCTTGCAATTGTATTTTCTAATCCCTTTTGGCTCAAGGTCACTAAAGGACTTTTGTTAAGCTCTTTGAGTAGCTCCATGCCATGCTTTACTTTGCCATGTTCAGATCCTGTAGCATATAGTTTTGTTGCTACGAAGAGGGCTACCTGATCTGAAATTCATGACAAGAGTTAATTTCACTAAGTCTGAGATCTGTTTGCCATATGCATTTTTTCCATGCTTGTTTGAACCTGTTAATGGATGAATTGGCCGTAGCTAAGTGCTAGACTTTTGTTAAGCATCTTGTGTGCATCCCTGCCATGTATTTTGTTGTCATGTTTGGGTGCTGTAGCATGTTCATTTCGTTGCATTTAGATGCCTACTTGCTGAAAATCGCAGACCGGCGTCATTTTTGTATCGCTTGCCATTTTTAAACCGTAACTCCGATTCCAGCGTTCTTTATATTGTTTTCAAGCGATTTCATCTCATCTTTCCAGTGGCACACTTGGAATTCCAAGTTGAGGCCAGGTTCATGCATTTCCTGTCATATCTTGCATTTTGCATCCCGCATCGCATCCCGCATAGCATATCATCATTGCATCGTCTTTTTTGGGTTCTTGCACGTGGCTGATTGTATCCTTGTTGCTTGTTTGTCTTGTTTGGGTAGAGCCGGGAGACGAGTTCGCTAACAAGGAGCCCGTTGAGTTTGCTTTCGAGGATCCAGTCAACTCTGACAACTGTGCAGGCAAGATGATCATACCCTCGAAATCACTACTATCTTTGCTTGCTAGATGCTCGCTCTTTTGCTATGCCTATGGTGTGATACCTACCACTTGCTTATCATGCCTCCTATATTGTTGAACTAAGCCTCTAACCCACCTTGTCCTAGCAAACCGTTGATTGGCTATGTTACCGTTTTGCTCAGCCCCTCTTATAGCGTTGTTAGTTGCAGGTGAAGATTGAAGTATGTTCCTCGTTGGAACATGGAGATGTTGTTCCTTGTTGGAACATGTTTACTTGTTGGGATATCACTATATATCTTATTTAATTAATGCATCTATATACTTGGTAAAGGGTGGAAGGCTCGGCCTTATGCCTGGTGTTTTGTTCCACTCTTGCCGCCCTAGTTTCCGTCATATCGGTGTTATGTTCCCGGATTTGGCGTTCCTTACGCGGTTGGGCTATTATGGGAACCCCTTGACAGTTCACCTTAAGTAAAGCTTTTCCAGCAATGCCCAACATTGGTTTTACCATTCGCCGCCTAGCCCTTTTCTTTTCCCTTGGGGGTCGCGCGCCCAAGGGTCATCTTTATTTTAACCCCCCCCCCGGGCCAGTGCTCCTCTGAGTGTTGGTCCGACCGAGTAGACTGTGGGGCCACCTCGGGGCAACTTGAGGGTTGGTTTTACTCGTAGGATGTCTCATCTGAGTGTGCCCTGAGAAAGAGATATGTGCAGCTCCTATCGGGATTTGTCGGCACATTCGAGCGGTGTTGCTGGTTTAGTTTTACCCTGTCGAAATGTCTTGTTGTACCGGGATACTGAGTCTGATCGGAATGTCTCAGGAGGAGGTCTATTCCTTCGTTGACCGTGAGAGCTTGTGATGGGCTAAGTTGAGACACCCCTGCAGGGATTGAACTTTCGAAAGCCGTGCCCGCGGTTATGGGCAGATGGGAATTTGTTAATGTCCGGTTGTAGAAAACCTAAAGTTGATCTTAATTAAAATACGTCAACCGCGTGTGTAACCGTGATGGTCTCTTCTCTACGGGGTCCGGGAAGTGAACACGGTGTTGGAGTTATGCTTGACGTAGGTTGTTCTAGGATCACTTCTTGATCATAGTTTCTTGATCGTGCTTTGCCTTCTCTTCTCGCTCTCATTTGCGTATGTTAGCCACCATATATGCTAGTCGCTTGTTGCAGCTCCATCTCATACCTTTAGCTTACCCATAAGCTTAAATAGTCTTGATCGCGAGGGTGCGAGATTGATGAGTCCCCGTGGCTCACAGATACTTCCAAAACCAGCTTGCAGGTGCCGATGAGTCCGTGCAGGTGACGCAACCCAGCTCAGGAGGAGCTCGATGAAGATCTTGTCCTTTGCGTTGCTTCGTTCTAGTTGATCAGTAGTGGAGCCCAGTTGGGGTCGATCGGGGACCTTTGTCGCATTTGGGGTTCTTCTTTTATTTTGGTTCCATAGTCGGACCTTGATTGTATTTGGATGTTTTAATGCTTTATTCATGTATTGTGTGAAGTGGCGATTGTAAGCTAACTATGTATCTCTTTCCCTTATGTATTACATGGGTTGTGTGAAGATTACCTCACTTGCGACATTGCTTTCAATGCGGTTATGCCTCTAAGTCGTGCTTCGACATGTGGGAGATATAGCCGCATCGAGGGCATTACAAGTTGGTAATCAGAGCCTTCCCCGACCTTAGGAGCCCCATTGCTTGATCATTTTTAGTGGCCGAGTTGTGTCTAGAAAAATGTTTTGAGTCATTTAGGAATTATATATCGGAGAGTTTAGGAATTCTTTTTTACTTCCCAGTCTCCTCATCGCTCTAGTAAGGCATCCTGACGTAGAGTTTTGACTCTTCTCTTCTCAAATTTCACTAAAAAAAATTTTAGGATCACGCGGGTATCTTGGAATCGTTCTGATGGTTTTATATTGAGAACATTGTCTTGGTGCCTCTTGTCAGGAGTTTTGTGGAAGTGTCCCGGGGAGTTGAGCTCTGAGGTGTTGTCGTCATAATTTTATCGTTGCAGTTCTGGAATACCTGAGTTTAGTACGCCGACATCAAAAATCTCTTTTATGCAGTTCGTTGGTGAGATAACCTCGACGCCACCCAGTACTGGGGCGGGAGTTCGGGAGTATCGCCATAACTTGTATAACGGATGCTTTTCGAAGGTTGAGGTAGATGATTTCTGAAGGTTTCTTGGTTATGTGTTGAAGGATGGATACAGCTGGATGTAGGATTTGCTAGATTTGTGTGAGATATTATGCTTCCCCTGTATCCCCAACACCTGATTGCATAACCGGAAAGTTTCAGGAGTTTATAAGTGGGAATTCAAGTAGCCCTTAGGATATCTTTCCGACAGATGTATGATATGAAATTGGGGTTCGACGTTTAGTGGTCCGCCTATTCACGGTCGGTTTTACAGTGGTCTCGTTGTGTCTTAAAGAGTCCTTGGCTATGCCAACTCGGGGACGCTTCGTATGTCATGTGCACTGCCTTGCACATGATGGTGTTGTACGATCGAGCCCGTGTAGGCTCCACCACGAAAACTTCGGATGAAATCTCTATCATATGTTTGTTCCGGCTTATTCCGCAAGCCAATCCTTTGTTTTGTTTTTGAGTTGTGGTATTCGAGTTGCTTTGAAGTCAAATGTTGATTCCATACCTTCCCCAAATGGTGTTCTCATACTCCGTTATGAATACCAATCCTTCTTGATCATCAAGATTGTTTTTGTCAATCCTTTTTAACCGGCGTGTTTCTCTTCAAGTGGATCCGATCATTTCAACATCCGCAAGATCAAATATCAGTTTCTTCTAAACGGTGTTTGTTTCATCCATCTCCAAGTTGCCTTTGTTTTCCCTCCCTCCCACCCTTGTTTTCTTCAAGGACTTAGATTTATTATTCAAGTATCCTTCATTGATGTGAAGTCTCTCCATTCTTTTCCTTCATGTTCTTACCTGGTGATTCTCAGAAAGATGCTAACGAAGCTTCAACTTCGTCTCTCGTCACTCATTTTCTTCTCCGGTGGAACCAATTCAAGCTTTCGGTGTTGATCATATCTTTTTCCTCGTTTCAAATATCTTCTCATGCCGGTGCACCTCATATTCATTCACTTCTCGCCATTTAATTGTTCCGGAGTGCTCAAGATATCTCGAAGATTCATGTTTCCATTCTGCATTCGTTCAAGCTCTTTCGAGGTTGTTATCTCATTCAAGTCATTTAATTCAACTGGTGCAACCTCTCTTTTAAATCATTTCAATGGTGCTTCTTTTGAGTGGGCCCTAACCCACAGGTCTTTTCCCAGGATCTTACCTGACTCTTCTTATTTCCCGGAGCTATCCTAAATTCCTTTTAAAGTTTGACGTAAGAATGAGTTATCATCAGTCAAATGTATTCTCCAAGATCTTCCAAATTCTTTTCATCGTTGGTTCAACCTCTTCGTTTTGATTCTTCCGGAGTACCTAAACGATTCTTGGTGGTGTTTCTCGTCGTAATTCTCAGATTTTGGAGACCGAAGAAGATTTTCTCTCAACCTTGCTCCATTCTCTTCAAGATTCATGATCTCTTCGCTCTCATGTATCTAAATTCTCTCAAGCGTCTTCGTTCATTTGCTTAATTCTTCCAGGTGTTTCTTTAGGTTTTATTCGTTGTTTCAATCCTTCCGGTGGTTCGTGGAAGACTTTCTCAAGTTTGCGATGTATCTATCTTAATCCTTTCTACGAGAATAAGTAATATGTCAAATCCGTTGATTGTCATCAATTTAATTGGTGAAGGATAAGCATAATGTAATTCTTATTCTTGTTTCATCGAGTAAATTCAATTCCTTATTCCAGAGCCTCATCAAAATTCTCGGTCGAACTTGTTTCATCTTTTCTTTTCTGGAGTTCCAAGCTTTTCCGCATTATCTCGTCGCGAAGCTCCATCTATATCATTGCAAGGCTTCACCTTGTGTTTTCAACTACCCTTTCCTTCCGTTTGATCATTCTTTTGTTTTACCGGAGTTCTTCATGAAGGTTTTACATGATGGTTCATCAAGGATTTTATCCCTTCTCGAAGTTTTCATCGAGATTCTTTTCCGAAGAGCTCAAATATTCTTCATCTTGTAATCTGGAGCGCAATTTTTTTCTACTTTATCATTGGAGGTGGTATTATGTCATTCTGGTGGTATTATGTCATTCTTGATAATTTGACCTCATGGTTCATGATTCACATATTGTTAAGAATGGGGTCTTTTAAATCCATCAACCTCTTCGTTGGAGCTATCTTGGGTTATATTTCACCTAAAGTTTTCCCTAAGGATTGTTGCTATTATGGTGCTTATAAAGGACCCAAGTTCTTCATTTATCCTCCCGGTGATGTAAGTTTCTCGTCTCCTTGTTCATATCAATCCAATTCTGCTTCCCGTGAGTGGCAGGTTGTCACCTCATAATTTGAGATGTATTCCATAAGACCATATCAAGCTTATTCCTTTCGTTGTTGGTTTTCCAACAACTCCGCTCGACCCGTTTCCTAAGGATGGCTTCCCAAGCTCTTTTGTGGCATAAGATGGCATTTTCTTCTCCACTCTTTTCCAATTATCTATATTCTATTCTTTCGTTCCGGAGGCATTGTGATGTTGCTTTCTTCACCCATCATCTTGTTTCATCAAAGATCATGTTCTTCTTATGATTGTCCATTTAACCGGAGTATCATGCCCTCTTTTCAAGTTCTCTCATCTTATCAAATTTTGCTTCTCTTTTCTACCAGAGTGCTGTCCGAATTTGTTCTTCCTTGTTCCTCTTTCTTAACGGAGTGCTTTCAACTTTGTTCATCTCTGTTGTTTTTCTTTCTTTCAAGTTATTCAACCTTTCAAGGTTCTTTGGTTTCACTCGTTTGTCAAAGAAGCAATTTGTTTTACCTCTTCTCTTATCTCTTCCGTTGTCCCTCCGGTGCCATTCTAGATCTCGGGACGAGATCCTCTCGTAGTGGTGGAGTGTTGTGACGCCCCGAGACCGATGTGCCAGGTGTCCGCCAGTTATTCGCTGTTGTTTGCCTTGTCATTGCTTGCGTGTCATGCATTGCATATCATGTCATCATGTGCATTGTATTTGCATATGTGTTCGTCTCATGCATTCGAGCATTTTCCCGTTGTCCGTTTTGCATTCCGGCGCTTCGTTCTCCTCCGATGGTCATTTCTAGCTTTCTTTCATGTGTGGGGATTAAACATTTCCGGATTGGACCGAGACTTGCCAAGCGGCCTTGGTTTACTACCGGTAGACCGCCTGTCAAGTTTCATATCATTTGGACTTCGTTTGATACTCCAACGGTTAACCGAGAAACCGAAAAGGCCTCGTGTGTGTTGCAGCCCAACACCCCTCCAATTTGGCCCAAAGCCCACCTAAACCCTCTCCTTCTTCTAGAGCGTTCGATCACGATCGCGTGGCCGAAAACTGCACCTCATTTGGACTCTCCTAGCTCCCTCTACCTATATATATGTGTTTCCCTCCGAAAATCTCGTGCAAATCAAACCCTAAAACTCCTCCGCGCGCCGCCGGACATTTCGTCCCGCGCCGCCGGACATGTCCGGCCACGCCCGCCACCTCACTCCGGCCTATTGGAGCCCGCCACCTCAGCTCCACCGCTCCGCTCGACCACTCCCCTCGCGCCACCTCAGCCCTGCCTCCCTCTCTCTCCTTACCGCACCGCCGCCGGCCCGCGGGGCCCGTGGCAGGCCCGCGCGGGCTCAGATCCCGCCGCCGCCCAGCGCGCCTTTCCCTGCCGCGCGCCGCCCGAGTCCCCGCCGCCGGCGAGCTCCCTCGCCGCCCCCGTGCCGCCCGCCGGCGACCGGCGCCTCGCCGGGACACCACCGCGCCGCCCCGAATCACCACCGGCCGCCGCCCTCGCCACACCACCTCGACGCTGGCGCCATGACTCCTGCGAGCCCCGCGGCGCCCCGGCCGGCCGGACTCGGCCATCCCCACCGCCGCACGCCTACTCCGGAGATCTCCTCCAAGTCCGGCCATCTCCATCGTCTCCGGCGAGAACCCGTGGATCGGGATCAGATCCACCACTTCCCGAACCAAACACCCGTCTCAGATCTGCACCGCTCCGTCCCGGATCCGACCCGTCCCGGGTTTACTTTTTGCGAGGGTATAATTTTCTACCAAGTCCCCGTATTTTCAGATCCATGTGCCCTTGTTCATCGCATCATAACTTTGCAACCGTAGCTCCGATTCATGCTTATAGCATATCAAAATGTTTATCTCAGAGAGTAGATCATTTCATTCCATTGCGTCATTTTCATTTGAGTTCATCTTGATGCCCGAAATGCTGTTAGAAGAGGGCTACTTGAGTTAATTGTCAGTTCTGCTACTCCGTTTAGCTTTTTGTCATTTTTGCCATGATTAATGTGTGCATGATATGCCCTGATGCTCTACATGTGTTTTGTTAAGGGTTTTGTCATCTTTCCAGAGGTGCAACCCATGTATTTTTGTGATGTGTGAGGTGAGTTGTGCAAGCTTGCAAAGTGGAGCACTTGTTAGTGCTGATTTCAGGGACTTAGCAATTCTACCAAGTCCTTGGTCTGTTTATCTCATGATGCCATATGTTCATGTTGTTTCCTAGTGATCCATGCCTCTTTTGAGGATGATCAGTAAGGATGTTTTGTTAATATTGTAGTTCTCTACCCATCCATGTCTTTGTTTGCAATTATGGAGCAACCTAGCTTGAGTCAATCGGGCTCTACTTTTGCTACTTTGTGAATCTGGGCAGATTGTCAACTTGTTTGCAATTTTGCCGATGATGTTGTAGTTGATCCGTGCATGCTATGCTATTGATCTTGCCATGTCTAGCTTGAATTTTGTGCCTTCTTGATGGATGTATGCTTATCTTGTCATGACTTGCACCGTAGTGAGTGCATCGAGCTCGTAAACATGCCTACTTGATATCTGTTTTCAGCATGCTCCAGTTTTCACTAAGTCTAAAAACTGATTATGTTTTTGCTATGTTCACATGCTTGCAATTGTATTTTCTGATCCCTTTTGGCTCAAGGTCACTAAGGGACTTTTGTTAAGCTCTTTGAGTAGCTCCATGCCATGCTTTACTTTGGCATGTTCAGATCCTGTAGCATGTAGTTTTATTTCTCCGAAGAGGGCTACCTGATCTGAAATTCCAGACAAGTGTTAATTTCACTAAGTGTGAGATCTGTTTGCCATATGCATTTTTGCCATGCTTGTTTGAACCTGTTAATGGATGAATTGGCCATAGCTCAGTGCTAGACTTTTGTTAAGCATCTTGTGTGCATCCCTGCCCTGTATTTTGTTTTCATGTTTGGGTGCTGTAGCATGTTCATTTCGTTGCATTTAGATGCCTACTTGCTGTAAATCGCAGACCGGTGTCATTTTTGTATCGCTTGCCATTTCAAAACCGTAACTCCGATTCCAGCGTTCTTTATATCGTTTTCAAGCGATTTCATCTCATCTTTCCAGTGGCACGCTTGGAATTCCAAGTTGAGGCCAGGTTCATGCGTTTCCTGTCATATCTTGCATTTTGCATCCCGCATCGCATCCCGCATAGCATATCATCATCGCATCGTCTTGTTTGGGTTCTTGCATGTGGTTGATTGTATCCTTATTGCTTGTTTGTCTTGTTTGGGTAGAGCCGGGAGACGAGTTTGCTAACGAGGAGCCCGTTGAGTTTGCTTTCGAGGATCCAGTCAACTCTGACAACTATGCAGGCAAGATGATCATACCCTCGAAATCACTACTATCTTTGCTTGCTAGATGCTCGCTCTTTTGCTATGCCTATTCTACGATACCTACCACTTACATATCATGCCTCCTATATTGTTGAACCAAGCCTCTAGCCGACCTTGTCCTAGCAAACCGTTGATTGGCTATGTTACCGCTTTGCTCAGCCCCTCTTATAGCGTTGTTAGTTGCAGGTGAAGATTGAAGTTTGTTCCTCGTTGGAACATGGAGATGTTGTTCCTTGTTGGAACATGTTTACTTGTTGGGATATAACTATATATCTTATTTAATTAATGCATCTATATACTTGGTAAAGGGTGGAAGGCTCGGCCTTATGCCTGGTGTTTTGTTCCACTCTTGCAACCCTAGTTTCCGTCATATCGGTGTTATGTTCCCGGATTTGGCGTTCCTTACGCGGTTGGGCTATTATGGGAACCCCATGACAGTTCGCCTTAAGTAAATATTTTCCAGCAATGCCCAACATTGGTTTTACCATTCGCCGCCTAGCCCTTTTCTTTTCCCTTGGGGGTCGCGCGCCCAAGGGTCATCTTTATTTTAACCCCCCCCCCCCCCCCCCGGGCTAGTGCTCCTCTGAGTGTTGGTCCGACCGAGTAGACTGCGGGGCCACCTCGGGGCAACTTGAGGGTTGGTTTTACTCGTAGGATGTCTCATCTGAGTGTGCCTGAGAAAGAGATATGTGCAGCTCCTATCGGGATTTGTCGGCACATTCGGGCGGTGTTGCTGGTTTAGTTTTACCCTGTCGAAATGTCTTGTTGTGCCGGGATACCGAGTCTGATCGGAATGTCTCGGGAGGAGGTCTATTCCTTCGTTGACCGTGAGAGCTTGTGATGGGCTAAGTTGGGACACCCCTGCAGGGATTGAACTTTCGAAAGCCGTGCCCGCAGTTATGGGCAGATGGGAATTTGTTAATGTCCGGTTGTAGAAAACCTGAAGTTGACCTTAATTAAAATACATCTACCGCGTGTGTAACCGTGATGGTCTCTTCTCGGCGGTGTCCGAGAAGTGAACACGGTGTTGGAGTTATGCTTGACGTAGGTTGTTCTAGGATCACTTCTTGATCATAGTTTCTCGATCGTGCTTTGCCTTCTCTTCTCGCTCTCATTTGCGTATGTTAGCCACCATATATGCTAGTCGCTTGCTGCAGCTCCATCTCATACATTTACCTTACCCATAAGCTTAAATAGTCTTGATCGCGAGGGTGCAAGATTGCTGAGTCCCCGTGGCTCACAGATACTTCCAAAACCAGCTTGCAGGTGCCGATGAGTCCGTGCAGGTGACGCAACCCAGCTCAGGAGGAGCTCGATGAAGATATTGTCCTTTGCGTTGCTTCGTTCTAGTTGATCAGTAGTGGAGCCCAGTTGGGGTCGATCGGGGACCTTTGTCGCATTTGGGGTTCTTCTTTTATTTTGGTTCCGTAGTCGGACCTTGATTGTATTTGGATGTTGTAATGCTTTATTCATGTATTGTGTGAAGTGGCAATTGTAAGCCAACTATGTATCTCTTTCCCTTATGTATTACATGGGTTGTGTAAAGATTACCTCACTTGCGACATTGCTTTCAATGCGGTTATGCCTCTAAGTCGTGCTTCGACACGTCGGAGATATAGCCGCATCGAGGGCGTTACAGCAAACCTCTGCAGAATGTATAAACTAATCATGGTTAGCCGTGTCCCCGGTTATGGACAACTTGAGTATCTAGTACTTGGATTATCATGTGAATCTCATCATGTTACTTTAAATTAAGTTTGTTGGGTTTAATGATGTTACTTAATTGGGATTGAGAATGCTGTCAACCATTCTCAATGTTCAACAACCACCTTGATAGTTAAATAAAATTTATTCCTTTGTAGTAGGGAAAAATTGGCTTTTCGCAAAAACCTTATAACCGTAGAGCTTTTCCACCAGCCATATATGCATGTAGTGATAGCCATTTTCATCATTCTCTATGGTGTGAATTTTCCAGTACATTCAATGTACTGACCCTTTATGGCTGCAATGTCTCATGTTGCAGGATTATCTTACGACGAGTAAGTGATACGTTAGGGTTACGATTTCTACACTCAACTTTGCCATTGGTGTTAATAGGAATCCACAACCTTGTTACTTCCGCTATTTTGGATTGAGGTAATAATATTTACGTTACTTTTACATGTGATTTACCTCTGTTATAAATCCTTGAGTACTGTGTGTGTCAGCATACCGATCCAAGGATGACACTTAAGCACAGACACTTGATCCATTCGGGTCGGGTCGCTACAAGATGGTATCAGAGCACATGTTGACTGTAGGACGTGACCCTAGAAACTGGCAAGCCCATAGCAAAGATTTTTCTCTACAACTTTCCCTTTCAAAAGATCTTTTACATCTCTTCTCTTCTGAGCTTATTCAAAAAAAATTCCCTTTAGTGAGACCATACCCCTTTCCCCTTTTGACCACACGAAGATTCGACTGATAAGACCACTCCAAGAAGTACAAGATATCGAACAACCGAGACCCTTCAGAATGAAGAGGATTTTACCATACATTATGATAATGGAAACTACAACTGTTGAAAACTCTGAAGACTAGGAGAATTTAAAGGCTCTGAAGAATTCCCAGATTTGTATGACCTAGGAAGGCTACCCTTATGGAACTTGGAAGACTATGGAAGTTGTCAATACCCGAGATCAAGGTGTATAGGAGAAAGACCGGAGCATGTAGAGTTAAGAACTCAAGGATTTGTCAAGAAAACCCTAAGGCAGGAGATATCAACTATGGAATGGTAGCTCATGGAAATGACAAGAGCAGAAACACAGCTATCCATGAAGTTATCTCCCGCTTATACTATTGTCACCGTGCTGAGTTAAGCATGTATATGCATGGAAGGATTGGATGGTAGAAGGCTGATGGAGCACCCATCAGCAATATGAAGTTTTAACCTTAGCCGGTGTATCACCAGGATCTGGAGTATTACATCAAGAAGTTAAGATGGAGCCACAAGAAGCCATATTTGAAAGGAAGCATTTCGTAAAGAACTCGGGACCTAGAAGCTGAAAGTAGCCAAGCTGGAGGAGCAAAACCTCGAGATACAGGAGATTAGTCAGGAACGGAAGGACCGTAGTGCCATGGTTCATGTCAAGGATGTTGAAACCCGGAAGTTTGGAACGCAACTCCAAAAATATTAAAGGAGGTCACGAGAGACTTCGTGTCAACAGAGATGAATCTAGCAAAAAGGACTTGAGAAAGACAAGCATGATCAGAACAAGCCATTGGAGGCATGAACAAGACTTGAAGAGTTTGGAGACGTTGAAGATTTATTGACCTTTAGAAGACCATACCCCTGTTATATACCTACGTTAGATGCGACGTTTGCGAGCTGTCATTTGTTTGATGTTTTCCGACAGCCCCAATAAAAGCTGTCTTTTTAAAACTGTTGTTTGCATTATGTGTATCCCTCTCCCTCTCTCTTATCTTACCCCAAACCCATGGACCCAATAGAGGATGAATGAAGATGAGCTTATATTTTCTGGATCGATGAGTCAATTGGAGACAGACCGATGGATTCAGAACATGGAGGATCACATGGAGAATAACCCTATAGTTGGAAATGATATGACCCAGCATGCTCTTCAGTGCTTTGAAAGAGGTGTTGCTACTTGGTGGAGGATATACCAAACCATGAATGGATGGCAAGGAGTAACCACTTGGAGAGAATTTAAGTTGACTTTGCCAAAGTCTCGGCTTGTTTCCCAGAAGTTGAAGCCTTATGGAAAGGACATGAAGAAACCTTGTGCACGCAAGATTTGTGGAGAAATCGGACACACCCATAAAGAACACAAGGATGAATGCCCTAATTGTGAAGGAATTCACCAAGTTGAAGAATGCCCAACTACGCAGATTACTTGTTTCTTGTGTGAAGGAACTACCCACTATCCTGCTCAGTGTCACATTTACCCCATGGTACAACGAACCATCCAGCAGAAGAAAGAAGTAATGAAAGGAGCCCTCATGGAAATTTTAGAAGAAGTTGTGATGAAGGAAGAGATGGAGGACACACCCAAAGAAGAACCAATTAAACCCTGCACCAAGTCTTGCTATTCATGTGGAGAACAAGGACACATCTCCCAGAATTGTATGAATGGGGATCTAGTAGAATTCTCGACAGAGGATGTAGAATATGACTCACAGGAAATAGAAGCCCTGATTGTAATGGAAAAGTCCAGGAAGAGAAACTGGATGGAGCCCAGGAGGGACCTGAGTCATATCACCTGTTACAGGTGTAAGGAGTCAGGGCACTACCTCAACAATTGGCCAAAATGGAAACCTCGATACTTGTCAGAAGTAATATGTTTTAGTTGTAATGGAGCAGGGCACTTTGCCAGAGAATGCCCCAAGGAGAAGGAAACTTGTGCTAGATAGTTGAGTTTGCAACAAAAGAAATGGAGTAGTAGAAGAGAGAACATTTTCTTTTATATTGAGGTGTTGAGTTGAGACATGTAATGGAAAAGCGAGAGATTGTAATCAATTGAGAGTGAATAAAGTTAGCATCGTTGGTACTGATATGGATTTTATGAGTTGTTACTCTGTGAAGAAAGATTTTGATCATTTCTGAGGATATGAGAGATATGGTCTATGGAAGATTTGTGCATTTTAAGGGTGGTAGTACCCTGTAAGAACCGTTGACCCCTGGAAAAGATAAGGATACTCCACTGAGTGGATTTCGGACAAAATGAATACGAGTTTTGTCTCGATATGTGTGAAACCCCAAGAGTATGTGGGATGAAGTTGGAGACCGTCAGCTCTTTTGACCAAATGTGATCAAGGAGTCAGAAGAGAATGGTAAGTTTATTCGAGATAGACTGAAGGTAGCTCAGTCCAGGCAGAAGAGTTAAGTAGACTCAAAAACTCAAGGAGATAGTCTATGAAATTGGAGATAGAGCATGTCTTCGTGTGTCCCCTCTGCGGGGAGTTAAACGATTTGGAGTTAAGGGACAGTTAGCCCCGAGATTTGTAGGACCATACCGAGTTTTGGAGCGTATGGGAGAAGTGGCCAACAAGTTGGAGTCACCCGAAGGACTGTTAGGAGTTCATGATATGTTTCATGTTTCCCAGTTGAAGAAGTGCCATGCAGAGATGGCCAATATTCCCCTGTAAGGACGCTTGACCCTAGAAAGGATAATGATGTTCCACGAAGTGGAATATGGACTTCATAAGTATAAGCTTTTATCTCGGTATGAGGGATATCCCGCGAGGATGAAGAGATGAATTACTATTGGATATAAAGGAGGTATGAAGTTGGAAGTTGGAATAATAATCAGTAGCCCCTAGGATGAGCTCAAGGATTACAACGTAATGAGATGGGCCATAACCCACAGGCCCCAGGACCTTCCAAGAAGCAAGCACACTCTAGCTGAAGGAAAAACCCTGGTAGAAGTTACGATTTTACCGACAGACGATTTTATAGGGGTTTACGCAAAACCTGAGAGTTGTGAAGGAACGATAGATGTTTGTCTGGCTTGCAGAATCTATGGATATATCCGAACTTGGTTCGTCGACAAGAGAAATTCTACAATGCTTGTGAGGATGACCGAGTGTTAGAATGTGAGATTCGCTAAACCGTATACAAGGTAATGATTTGGGTGCGGGATGGATTGATCACCATACCGACTTTCTCTTATTGTTCGCCTTGATATATGGGATGGTAAATCTGAGTGACTTACCTATAGTAGAGAGATGATGATCAAACCTTGTTTAAACCCTAGAATGGTATAAGAATTTTTCCCTTGTACAAGGCAGCTTTTGCCAACCGTAGGTTATACGGTGAGGATCAACCCAGACCCATTTCCTGTAGGAGAAACCATAAATTGTTGACCACCATGAGATATCGATTAGTTGTTTAGTACTGGCGCCAGACCCGTCAGGTAAGAAGACCCAGTCTCGGAATAACCTTACCAAGATGAAAGGACAAAAGAATTGAGGAAAAGGTTATGCCACTACCGAAAGAGCCCAGATAAGGAATTATCCTAAAAATCTGAGAAGACCGACACTGTTAACAATATGGATGAAGTATATGAGTTTTGATGGAACCGTAACCATGCTTCTAAGGGTGGTAGCACCCCAGACCCCGGAGACGATTGATGAAATTTTGAAGAGACCCCGAACCTAACCTATTTCTTTCTAGCCTCTCCGAATCTCGAGGACGAGATTCCTTTTAAGGGTGGTAGGTTTGTAACATCCAAAAATTCTAAATTTTGGTATGTTATAATAAATAGATAGATTTGATTGATTGTTTGATTGATTGTGTGAAATTGAGTGAAATTCGAAACCTTTTTGAAAGTTAAATGAGAGGGAATAAAAGGACTTTCCCAAACTTTCATTTTTCATTCGTGATCTCCGTGAATTCAAATTCGTTTCACCATGAAACCCTGGAGAGAAGATGACATGACTTCTTCCATTTATTTAAATGACAAGGGGTGTTGAAAATATTTGAATTTCATTTGGAAAATATTTTCAATTCTGAAACTTTATGCAACTCAATGATTTTCACGAGAGGAGATAAAATGACTTCTTCAAGTTATATGAAATATGAGTTGGGAGTTTCAAAGGATCAGATTCAAAGTCTTTTTGGAATTATTTTTCAATTTGGAGTTATTTGGATTTTATTCAAATCATTTTTCTCCAAAAATAAAATACATGGAAAATAGGGCAACATGATTCCCTACAACAGAAAATTGGAGAGAAATAAATTTGATTTCATTTTGATATTTTTAAAATGATTTTTGTTGGATCTTATTAGAGCAGGAGCACTATTAGAATTATTAGAATTTGTGTGTATCTTATTTAATGCCAGAAAAATGTTCATGTCGTAGAAAATTTTTTTCTAAAATTTTTGATATATAATATGCTTATATAAAGTTTTTATTTTATTTTGTTATTCGGTTTTCCTTCTGTTTCTATTTTTTTAAACTATACGTGCGGCCCATATTTATTTATCGCCTACATGCGCAGTATAGTAGCTTCTGGCGCCCCATTGTTTTTCTCTTAAATAGGCCAGGCCCAGCCAGCCTTTTTTTTTCTCTTAGGCTGAATTTTGTAAAAAAAAAACTGCACCGTAGCGGCCGGCCGAAGGCCTTTAGGCCATCCGCCTCTTTTCTTCTTTGTTTCGTATATTTTCGTCTACGTTTAGTCTCACATTGCCTAGCCTTTGACCCCTAAGCCTCTTTTCTACCAATAAATATAAACCCATAGAGCCTCCAAAAATCATCCGGTTCGGGTTAAATCAATATTTTGGTTTGACTAGATTCATTTAAGAAAAATATATTTCTCCTCTCCGGCGCGACTTTTGGAAATTGTCTCCTTTCTCCAAAGTTGTCTTTTCTCTGCCTTATAAAGGTATCTTTCTTTGTTTTTTTCTTCTTATACCTCCGTAGTTTATTATTTTTAGACTAATATGATAAAATAATTAGATTATCAATTAGTCTACGTATTTATACATTAGACCGTAGCCCGTAGCTATTTTTTCTTCCGTAAAATAGCTTGGCCCTAATTTTTCAAATAGCCATAACTTTTTACTCGTTTGTCCAAATCCAACGAAACCAACGCCCACTTCTTCGTTCTGATCTCCTCTATCCAGTAATACAACTCAAACATGTTTTTGAAAAGTTTAAAATCTAAATTAGATTAGATTTGAATTCAAACTTCTTTTGATCATAACTTGAGTTTCATAGCTCCGTTTGAGTTGATTCTTTTTGCAAATCGAAGCTCTTGACCTAAACTTTCTGATAAGGCCAAATTCATATAATTTTGGTACTGTTACAAATTGTTTTATGTTGCAAGAGTTATTTGCTTGGTTTTGATGTTTTCCGAACTATCTTCTTCGTTCTTCCCGGTCTTCTGAGTGATTGCTTATGTGTGGTTACTATTGCTTGCTTATGATAGATTGACCAGAGTGTGACGAGTAGAACTATCAAGAGTTATGAGTGCGAATCATCTTCATCAACATTGCAGGCAAGTTCACACTTTGATCATATCCCTTTCATACCCAGTTTTTATGCATTAGTATCACCCTCAAACATTGCATGAGTAGGATTGATAACATGTGGGTATTGGGAGGTAGTTGATGAGGTAGTACCTATTACCTGTTTATTATCAAACCCTTGGGAGTTACTATTACGTTATGCTTACATTGCCATGCTATGCTCGTAGACGTGGATTGGGTTTTGAGAGTATTCATGACAGATGTGAGATTGTTAATTAATGGTTTACTTAAGGTGGCAACTTAAACACACATCTGGGTGGATTAAGGCACCTGGGTATTCCAGGATTGCTTGTCTAGGCACCTGGGTAGACCAGGATTGCCTGTTTTTTTATGGACCGCCACTCAGACTCAAAGGGATCATGAGATTTTTCATACTAGAAACTTCCGTGTGCAGCCACAAGCTATTATGGGCTCTAGCATAGTTGATTAAGTCGTGCGAACTCTTACAGGGTAGACTAGCTGATGTAGGGGAAAGTAGGTGTAACGGTCTATCCATCGTAAGGTGCTAGCGCTTTTGAAAGACTATGTCTCGGTCATCCGTCTTCTCAAACACCATGTAGTGCGAGAAACCAAACGGAGGCGATCGAGTCTTGTGGGGAAAAGTGCGCAAACCTCTGCAGAGTGTATAAACTAATCATGGTTAGCCGTGTCCCCGGTTATGGACAACTTGAGTATCTAGTACTTGGATTATCATGTGAATCTCATCATGTTACTTTAAATTAAGTTTGTTGGGTTTAATGATGTTACTTAATTGGGATTGAGAATGTTGTCAACCATTCTCAATGTTCAACAACCACCTTGATAGTTAAATAAAATTTATTCCTTTGCAGTAGGGAAAAATTGGCTTTTCACAAAAACCTTATGACCGTAGAGCTTTTCCACCAGCCATATATGCATGTAGTGATAGCCATTGTGCATCATTCTCTATGGTGTGAATTTGCCAGTACATTCAATGTACTGACCCTTTGTGGCTGCAACGTCTCATGTTGCAGGATTATCTTACGACGAGTAAGTGATACGTTAGGGTTACGATTTCTACACTCAACTTTGCCGTT
This sequence comes from Triticum aestivum, assembly GCF_018294505.1. NCBI lineage: Eukaryota > Viridiplantae > Streptophyta > Magnoliopsida > Poales > Poaceae > Triticum > Triticum aestivum. The sequence goes on along the minus strand of NC_057803.1, from coordinate 426,027,643 downwards.
GGTGTTGATGGGAATCCACAACCTTGTTACTTCCGCTATTTTGGATTGAGGGAATAATATTTACGTTATTTTTACATGTGATTTACCTCTGTTATAAATCCTTGAGTTCTGTGTGTGTCAGCATACCGATCCAGGGATGACACTTAAGCACAGAGACTTGATCCATTCGGGTCGGGTCGCTACAGAAGCAACTGGCCGGGTCGCCAAGTGGGCTATTGAGCTTGGGCCTCACGGGTTAAAATATATACCTCATACAACAAACAAGTCCCAAGGACTTGTGGATTTCGTCAACGACTGGACAGACTTGCAGGCACCAGAGGAAAAGCCGGATAACACTTATTGGACTATTCATTTTTCTGGGTCCAGACAATTGGAGGGCTCGGGGGCTGGAGTCATATTAACTTCCCCATGAAGTGATAAGTTTTGTTATGTTCTCTGTTTAATGTCCCCTTGCACTAACAATGCAGCTAAATATGAGGCCTTCCTCCATGGTCTTTGGATGGCTAAGGAGATTAATTTAAGCCGGGTTAAGTGCTTTGGTGACTCGGACCTAGTGGCTCAACAGGTGTTTGGCACTTGGGATTCCAAGGATCCACTCATGGCAGCGTATCAACAAGAGGTAGACATAGTGGCGGGTCATTTCAAGGGTTATCAGGTTGACCATATAGACCAGAGAAAGAATGAAGCGGCGGACGCTTTAAGTTGCTTAGGCTCTCAATGTAAACAGGTGCCACCCAATGTCTTTCTGGATGTGCTACATAATCCGTCGGTCAAGTTATCTACGGAGGAGGATTTGGCTGTTCTTGACCCGGAGGCTCGGTTAGTGGCAGCTCTTCATGTTATCCCGGATTGGACGGCCCCATACTTAGCGTATATGAACCGTGGCGAGTTACTAGAGGATAAAACTTTGGCCCGGCAGATAATTCGGCGATCCAAGTCAATGACCATTATCAATGGGGAGTTGCATCATTGCAGTGCAACAGGGGCGTTTCAGCGTTGTGTATCTCCTGAGGAAGGCTGTGAGATTTTGCGTGAGATCCACGAAGGAGATTGTAGTCACCACGCCGGTTCCAAATCCTTGGTAGCTAAGGCTTTTCGGCACGGCTTCTATCAGTTGACGGCTCATGCTGACACTGAGGATTTAGTAAAGCAGTGATGGTTGTCAGAAGTTTCCACACCGCGCTCATGTTCCGGCTCAAGAATTAAGGACGGTTCCAATCACTTGGCCATTTGCAACTTGGGGGCTGGATATGGTTGGGCCCTTTAAGAGGTCCGAGGATAAGAAGACCCACCTTTTGGTGGCGATTGATAAGATCACCAAGTGGGTAGAGGCAGAGCCAGTCAGTAAGTGTGATGCAGCCACAGCGGTTCAATTCATCAAAAAGGTGATCTTCCATTTTGGTTTTCCACACAGCATCATAACCGATAATGGTACTAATCTGTCTAAGGGGGCTATGGAAGAATTTTGTCAACGTGAGCACATACGCTTGACGTGTCATCAGTGGCTCACCCCCAATCCAATGGTCAAGCAGAGAGAGCCAATCAAGAAATTTTGAGAGGCATCAAGCCCCGGATTATGGTTGGACGTCGATTTGTTGGGCGGAGGAGTTACCTTCTCTATTATGGAGTATCAATAACACACCGAACAGATCTACGGGTTACACGCCTTTCTTCATGGTTTACGAAGCAGAGGCGGTTCTCCCTAGTGACATACGTCATGACTCGCCCCGTGTGGCGGCTTATGTTGAAGCTGATAATGAGAAAGCACGTCAGGATTCACTGGACCAATTAGATGAGGAGCGTGATATTGCATCGGCTTGTTAAACGATTTACCAGCAGGACCTGCGATGTTATCATAGCCGCCGGGTTAAAACCAGAACTTTTCAAGAAGGTGATCTGGTGCTCCGGCTCATCCAGGATCAGACTGATATGCACAAGTTGTCCCCACCTTGGGAAGGACCTTTGTGGTCAGCAAAAATCTGCACAACGGATCATACTAACTTATCGATGTTCGAGAGCACAAAGACTCACGTAAAATCGGAGGAGGAGACCCAACGGCCGTGGAATATAGCTCATCTTCGGCCTTATTATACTTGAGCCACATGCTCTTCTTATGTACATATTTATGACAATGTATATATTATGATCACTATAATAAACCGGAGCCTCAGCTAAAGTGGGGTCTTTGTTGTTTTTATTACATCATGTGTGGTTACATGGGGGCTTCTGTTTATAAAGTGGAGTTCTATTTCCCATTAATCTGTCTTATAAGGCCACATATATCAAAGGAAATCACTTGGGGGCTTGGTCATATTTGAACCATAGCTACACCTCTTGATTGGCATAAGGCCATTAGGGAAATCACTTGGGGGCTTGGTTGTATTTGAACCATAGCTACACCTCTTGATCGGCTTAAGGCCAAAAGGAAATCATGTGGGGCCAAAGAGAGTGTTGCAATAGCACAACTCAAACATAGGCACCCACCGAGCACAACTCAAATGTTGCTTCGGGGCTATTCGCTTCTCATAGAACAAAGAACTTACACCCTTGCAATAGGCTATCAAGCCAGGCTTGGAAGCGAGGTGTATTCACCTAAAACCCCGGGTTATCCTGCCTTTTTAAGTAATCCACTCCGTCCAGGTAATCCTGGACCCGCCGAACATTTGACAAGTCAATCTCATAGACCCTGAACTTGTCAAAGTTAAAACGACGATTGGTTAATGTGAGGTCCATCTTAAAAGGCTTCGAAAAATGGTTTAACTCAGTGGCTTGGCAGCCCATGAAAAGCCTCGATTTAGGGCCTGGCAGCCCATGAAAAGCTCTGCATGTTCTTTTTGTGTTTTGATTTGACAAGTTTTTTCTCCTTTGGTGAGCTTTTTTAATACCTTATGATAAACCGGCGTTTATTAACCCGGGTTGGCTTTCAACGATAAGTTGTTAGTACATGATCAACTATAATCCGGCGGTTATTGACCCGGTCTGGTTTTGACTACAAGTCACCAGCATTATATATGAATACACCGGTGTTTATTTTAACCCGGTACGGTTTTATCATAAACCAGCAAACATGGAAGGAGTTATCAATATTCAAGATTGGGGTTATCACCCTTAAATATACAAAAGTTGGTCAACCAACAGTATGATTCAATATCACAGGTATCATCTCTTTCATCTTTGATTCTTTTCAAAGTACAGCCCTGGTTATAAAACCCCGGCTATATATTTGGGCATCATGACTCGTCTAGCGGTAAACCGCCAGGACACTTTCAAACTTCTTGTATGCAGGAACAGTTTGCATAACACTGATACAGATTATGAACATAATATATTCTGAAGCAGGATGGATTAACAGTATCAGGCAACATAAATATGCACGATGGCATAGCAGAGCAAGTATTTTGAACTAGCCTATTATAAGACGCTTTAATGCCTAAAAAGAATAATTGTTTTTAGCAAGTGTGGCAATACGCAGAAGGCTAAATCGGCCTCCGGATCATAACTCATCACCAGGCTTACTTGAAGGATGTGGATCCTCTTGCGCTGGTGCATCTTCCTCCTCTCTACCCAGTGGCTGGAAGTCAATGGTTGCCCAATCGATTCCAGTTAAGGCTTGGAACACAGCTTCATCACTTATAAGGTTTGAGGGGTGAACATCAGGGGCATAGGTGTGCTTACGGATTGGCGGAATAAGATCTTCTACATCATGTGTTGGCGCAAGATATCTTTTATGATTAGAATCATAAACCGGCTCATAGTGAGAGAGATATGTTTCCTCAGCCAATTTGCTCGCTAAGGGGCGAATTTCCCTTGTCAACCTTTGAAGATCGTCATTGTTAAACTCTGAACCATCCTCCTTTACGCTAGGATAGCCGTGGCCTATGTCCGACGAGTCAAGATCTAGTATACATCCCTTAGCCTGGATTAGCGTAGTCAGCGCACCTGACCTTGCAGCTGATCTCTTTAGTTCGTCCAACCGGGCAGGCAGCATTGGTAGCTTCTCAATGGTTTCCTTTATCAAGGTTGGAGGCGGATTGTTATGAGCAGCGATGCAAATGGCCCGTTGAGCTCCGGAATATAACTGCTCTTTCAGAGTATAGGCAGCCTTCAGCTTCATCCGCATGTTAGAGCCCAGATGGGTAATGCGAGTTCCAGTGTCATTGCAAGCATCAGTAAACCGGTAACTGATGGGATAATGTATATTGAAAAAAAACTTCAGATGAGGATACTTACCAAACACAGTAGAGGTCATGGCATTTATCTGCCGCTTTAAACTGGTCAGCTATTCGGCCACCGGTTTAAGGGCTGCTTCTGCGTTAGCTCTCTTTTGCAATGCGGCTTTCTCTACATACCAATCCGCCCGTTCCTTCTTAATAGTTTCCTTCAGATTCTCCATGGCTGCTAAGGCACTGGTCAGTTCCTCTTCGGCTTTGGAGGTTTCTGCTTGCTGGGATTTGATATTTTCTTTTTTGCTTCCTTTTTGCTCAGCTCAGCCTATAAGAAAAAGGACATATCATGAGTTGGCAGTACATATTTGAAGTACCAAGCACATAACAAGTTATACACTTGGCACATGGGGGCTAATGTATATTTAATCAAAGTAAACATTGGTTAAAGTCCCGGTTCAGCTTGGAAAGATAAACCAGCCCTTGGGGACTACACAGGCAAAAGTTTAAAAGATTACAATTCTAAAACTACCGGTTCATTTTAAAGAGCTCAACCGGCCCTTGGAGGCTAAGCTGTAACACCTCGGTAGTTAATCTACAGTAATCACACACTAATGGTGTCATGTCATCCCATTTAATTTTTCTAAACCTCACTTTGATCCTAACCCGATTACAATTTAAAGTACAGTCAAATAATTAATATTTCAAAAAGGTAAAATAAAAATGTTGGTTGGGTTGAAAATATTTACTGGCTAATTTTCATGTAAGAGTTAACATTTTCCAAAATATATAAGTGCCCCTAAAGATTTTTGAAACTGGCCCATAAGCTTTTTATTGAAATAATGTGATTTAAATAAATAGGTAAAATATTCAAAAATAGTTGAAACTTGTTGGACTAGCCCAAAATACTGTGTAGAATTTATGTGATACTTTGCACATTTAACTGAAATTATTTAGTACCTAAACTAAATACAAAACAATAGTGAAAGTAGAAAACAAAAAAAAGAAAAAGGGAAAATGTTAAACACCACTGTACACTTGGGCTCTATGTCTACAGTTAACAACCCAGCCCACCACGTGAACCTTTCCTTCAGCTTCATGATGTACAGAGTAGGCAGAGCCATGGCGTGGCAGCCATCCACGGCGCCATGTCCGCCGATGCTCGACGTCTGGCGCTACAGGGAGTCTGGGAGAGGATAAGGCCGACACCCCGACACCCTAGACAACCCTAGCTCACTCCTCCCCTTCTCCACACTCGATCCACTCGATCCCGAGCTCGGTCGTCACCATGTCGTCATCGATGCCGCGGCCACCGCGCTTCTCGCGCCGCAAGAAGATGCCCAGAAGAACCGCCACGGTCCACTTCGTCCTTCCCGAGAACAAAACCGAGCCGGGGCGGCTCATACGCCCGCCATCGCCGCCATCTTCACCACGCACATCTATGTCGTCCGTCGTCGTTTGCCGCCGCTTCGGTCCAGCCCCGGCCTCCCCGACCTCGTCTTTGTGTTCACTGTGAGCTCCTCCTCCATTCCCCACTGATTTCCGTCTCGATTCGTCGACGTAGCCATCTCCCGCATCCTCCCGTGGCCGCGCTTGGAGCTCTGCTCCCCCGTGCGCCTGCGCACGCTCGCGCTCACCCTGCGCCGACTGCGCCTCGTAGGCCTCCTGACGGCGCCACGGCCGCCTGTGCGTGTCCGCGTCCCATTGCTGCTCCTGTCGCGCGCGCCGGTGCGCCATGGCCTCACCCCGCTGTTGTTGCTACTGATGCCGCCGCTGCCGTTTCTTGCCAATATCGCCGCTGATGTCGCACTGCTTGCTGCGGCCGCCGTCGCTGTCGCCGCTGATGTCTGCTGCTCGCCGTAGGCCGCGGACTCCACCCCATGCGCCCCCTGCACTCAACTGCACACCCGCGCGTGCCAGCCCGCTCGTGCCCATGGCCACTCCCGTGCGAGCTCATGGTCGTGGCTGGCCGTAGCCGCCGTGTGCCTGTGCATGCATGCACAGCCACGATGAAGCCGACTGGGCTTTATACAGTGCCCAGCAAGCCGGCCCTCCTCTAATTGCTAATTAGATTAGTTAGATTAAAACTAGACTAACCCACTAATGTTGACAAGTGGGACTCATTCTCTAGTAATCCTAATTAGAGTAATTAAACCCTTGTTAAAATAAGTCAATCAATGACTGGTGGACCCAGTCACAACTTTGACCAGTCAACTGCTAACTGGGCTAGTCCCAGTCAATGACATATGGGCCTTGCAGGACCCACTGACCAGTCAACATTTAATTGTTGACTATTGAGTCAACGGTCAACGGCCCGCACCTATCAGCCTGTAGCACACGCTACTGGGTACGGTTTTAGGTGCACTTAGCATTTAGTCAATTTAATATGTCAAATTAAAATAAATCTAGAAAATCAGAAAATCATTTAAACTTCGAAATTCAATATAAAATAAATCGTAACTCAGATGAAAAAACTTTGTACATGAAAGTTGAACAGAACGACGAGACGAATCCGGATACACATCCAGTTCGTCCGCCACACATCCCTAGCATAGCAAACACGTAATTTTTTCCCTCTGATTCATCTGTTTGAAAACGCGAAACACCGAGGATACTTTCCCGGATGTTTTCCCCATTCGCCGGTATCACCTCCTACTACGTTAGGGCCCACCTAGCACCGCTCATTGTCATGTCATGCATCGTTATGCATCTGTTTGCATTGTATTCATTGTTTCTTCCCCCTCTTCTCTCCGGTAGACTACGAGACTGACGTCGCTGCTGGTGCCCCGATCGACTACGTTGTTGACGCCTCCTACTTGCCAGAGAAATCTGGCAAGCCCCCCTCCCCCTTGATCAGCCCGCTATCGCCTATTCTTCTCTCTACTGCTTGCATTAGAGTAGTGTAGCATGTTACTGCTTTCCATTAATCCTATTCTGATGCATAGCCTGTCATTGTTGCTACAACTGTTGATTCCTTACCTGCAATCCTAAATGCTTAGTATAGGACGCTAGTTTATCATCAGTGGCCCTACATTCTTGTCAGTCTGCCATGCTATACTATCGGGCTGTGATCACGTCGGGTGTTGATCACGGGTATATACTATACATATTACACATGATACATGTTGTGACTAAAGTCGGGTCGGCTCGTTGAGTACCCATGGTTGATTCACAAATTGGGGGCTGAAAGGACATACTTTCTCGACGGCCCTTTGTGTGCATCTTTGTGGCGGAGCGACAGGGCAGGTTGAGACCACCCAGGTGAGAGGTGGGCCTGGCCCTGGTCGGCGTTCGCGTTTACTTCTAGATAACACGCTTAACGACATCTTGGTATTTGATCTGAGTCCGGCCACTGGCCTATACGCACTAACCAACTACGCATGAACAATTATGGGCACTTGATGTCGTGGTATGAGCTGAAGCCTTCTTGACGTCAGCGACTGAGCGGCGCATGCCAGGTTGGACCGCATCACGCAACTTCCTTTGTAATGGAGGTTGCTAGGTCTGCTCACCGGCCGCGTACGCAACGTGCAGGTGTGCAATGGGCGATGGGCCCAGACCCCTGCGCGCTTAGGATTTAGACCGGCGTGCTGACCTCTCTGTTGTGCCTAGGTAGGGCTGTGACGTGTTGATCTTCCAAGGCCGGGCATGACCCAGGAAAGTTTGTCCGGCCAAAGGGGATCAAGCATGTTGGAAAATGTGGTGCACCCCTGCAGGGAAGTTTATCTATTTGCATAGCCGTGTCCCTCGGTAAAAGGACGACTCGGAGTTGTATCTTGACCTTATGACAACTAGAACCGGATACTTAATAACATACACGCTTCCAAGTGCCAGATACAACCCGGTGATCGCTCTCTCACAGGGCGGCGAGGAGAGGATCGCCGGGTAGGATTATGCTATGCGATGATACTTGGTGAACTTACTATCTACTCTCTTCTACATGCTGCAAGATGGAGACTGGCAGAAGTGTAGTCTTCGACAGGACTAGCTATCCCCCTCTTATTCTGGCATTATGCAGTTCAGTCCACATATACTACACCTTTCATTTCATACCAATGCATATGTAGTGTAGCTCCTTGCTTGCAAGTACTTTGGATGAGTACTCACGGTTGCTTTCCTACTTCCTTTTCCCCTTTTCCCGGTTGCTGCGATCATATGATGGAGTCCAGGAGCCAGAGGATCCCGAGGATGATTCTACATGGAGTTCGACTTCGAGGAGTAGTTAGGAGGTCGCAGGAGGCCTTGCCTTTTCGATTGTTGCTACTTTTGTGCTAGCCTTCTTAAGGCAATCTTGTTTAACTTATGTCTGTTCTCAGATATTGTTGGTTCCGCTGACTCTTGTGTTTTCGAGCTTATGTATTCGAGCCCATGAGGCCCCTGGCTTGTAATATAAAGCTTGTATTATTTTAAATTGTGTCTAGAGTTGTGTTGTGATATCTTCCCGTGAGTCCTTGATCTTGATCGTACACATTTGCATGTATGATTAGTGTACGGTTGAATCAGGGGCGTCACATAAGCATGCAAAGGTGAGAGATTACAAAGTCCCGGATTAGATTGGCATCATAAATCGGCCCTTGGGGGCTACTAGAGTTGGTACTTGAAATTGGACATAAGAGAGAAACGGTTATGTAGTTACCTCATATCGCTCATTCATCAGATTTACTAAACCATCTTCGTTGTCACGGTTTGTGTACATACGGTTTAAAAAACCAGAATGAAGTTCTTGGGAGTTGAGGTGGGCGTAGCTTGATAAGTCTGTGCTCCATTTGCCTTTACCCATAGCAGAAAGTTCCTCCTTGGCATTATGCTTTGATAACGCAACATGATTGCCAGGGGTGGTGTGGCCAACACCAGTAATCATAATGTCATCTTCCTTGTCACCAACATCCTTGACTAGAGTTGACGATTTATCAGTTGCCTTAGCCGGACTGGACGGTTTATCATCAGTGCGGATTGGGCTTGTCGGTTTATCAGCATGGCCTTTTGCATCAACTTCTACTTGTTCAATAACAAAGTCATGATCTTGAGGTGGCGGATCATCAAACATGCCATCAGCGTTTGATACCAATGCATATGTAGTGTACCTCCTTGCTTGTGAGTACTTTGGATGAGTACTCACGGTTGCTTTCCTACTTCTTTTTCCCCTTTTCCCGGTTACTGCGATCATATGATGGAGTCCAGGAGCCAGAGGATCCCGAGGATGATTCTACGTGGAGTTCGACTTCGAGGAGTAGTTAGGAGGTCCTAGGCAGGAGGCCTTGCCTTTTCGATCGTTGCTACTTTTATGCTAGCCTTCTTAAGGCAATCTTGTTTAACTTATGTCTGTTCTCAGATATTGTTGGTTCCGCTGACTCTTGTGTTTTCGAGCTTATGTATTCGAGCCCATGAGGCCCCTGGCTTGTAATATAAAGCTTGTATTATTTTAAATTGTGTCTAGAGTTGTGTTGTGATATCTTTCCGTGAGTCCTTGATCTTGATCATACACATTTGCATGTATGATTATTGTACGGTTGAATCGGGGGCATCACAAGTTGGTATCAGAGCCGACTACCTGTAGGAATCCCCCTTCCACACTCCTTGGCTGAAGTTGAGTCTAGTCATTGGAATTTTTTACTAACATGGTTGTGTGGCTTATGGGCCCACGTCACCACTGGGTGGTATTAGGATCTTTTATTTCTCGTCTATACTCTAGGACTCCGATCTCTCTTCTATTCGGGTTAAATGATTTTACTAACGCCGACTCTACGTTCTCGTAACTACTTCCTCACGGAGCCCCTTACTCCAGATGATTACTTGGTGCACCAGAAGATTTCGAAGATACTCTTTGATATTCTCTCGAGACTTTGTGCCACCGCTTTTGCTATTCCCGACCACCGATAAGCCCCTATGGATGACTACGTACACTTGTCATTCATACAATCATTCCCCGATGATCTTATTATTACAAGATACCCAGAAATTCTCTCGAGACTTTGTGCCACCGCTTTTGCTATTCCCGACCACCGATAAGCCCCTATGGATGACTACGTACACTTGTCATTCATACAATCTCTCTATTGTTTCAAGAATACTTTGTTACCACATAAACACCCCTACGGATAATTCCTCGCACTTACGGAGTATCCTCTCATCCCCAGTTGTTTATGTGTTTCACTAAGGTCTTCGAAATAATATTCGATCTTCTGAAAATCCCTAGCAGCTTATTGCTCTTGAAATTCTTGCTTGCTTGCATTATGGTTACTCCCATAAGAATAGTGATCTTATTGGCAGCCTTTGTCACTATCATTTTGAGTCCATTGATTCAATATGTTGCGAATGCTCACAATCCTCAATCAGATCCTAGAATTCATCCTTTCGACTCAGACGTCATTTTAAACATGAGCTGGATCTCAACCAATCAAATTGCCATCGATTGTACCCCTAAGGCTATTCTACTTATCCTTCCCTAATCAGAGCTTTGCTTCTGAACCCTTGTCTTGGAATTCATAATTCCTTTGCATTTGAGCTTTGAATTAGTTAGTTGTTTCAATAATCTGATCTCCTTGCATTCTTTCTTCCGCTCGTTGAGTACCGATGCAAACATCAGATCCCTTGTGGACCACCAGACCCTTTGTCAGAAATTTATCCGACAACGTCCTTAATATTCAATAAGATTGTGAGCCTGTCCTCGGATACATAATGCCTTTGGTAAATTGTAGCATATGCTTTTGTCAACCATGCTCTACTATCGAGCTTGTGTTATTTACTATTGAAGCTTGTGGTATCTGTTCCCGAGATAACCCGATGGGTTTAACCTATACCTTCCCTATAATCGGGTGAACCTGAGAGTTTTCACGAGTCATATTCCCCTGGTAATTTACCAGATAAAATTTCAACACTACAACTCCATTGAAAATGAGAAGTGGATGATAGATTATGCATTGGAGAAGTGGGAGTCGACCTTGAACTTTGTGTTCATGCCCGTGGACACGATGTAGATCCTATCATGGAAGCTTCTTGTACTAATGATTATTTCCTTGATAAAATATCATCTGGTATCTGTGAATTGATCCCTTTGCAATCGTGGTTCCGACCATATTTTCTCCTTAATACCATTTCTCTGACAAGTTGAAGTACTTGTCTTCTACAGATCATTGCACATGTCCAACCTTTACTTCGATCTACCGTCGAGTATTACACTATGATATCTCGAGAATATCAAAGAACTGTGTTGCTTCCTATGAGTCTTCATCTAGTATTGCTTCTCACTGATTTCAGATGTCCCCCGGGTTCTGAGTTATTTCACTCGAGAACATCGATAAGTGAATAGATTCTGCACTCCGATTCAATAACTCTAAGTAATTTTCATTGCTTACGAGTTTAATAATCATTCAAGGCATTCCTAGCCTGCTCGGCTATATCATTTTTGGGCTAAATTTTAACTATGCTACCTGGTCGTTCTTTCCAAAGCACAATTTTCGACGATGAGCTAACCTTACGTCGATCTTCCTCATCATATCATTTCACCTTAAACAACAAGCTTGATTTTGAGTTTGTGTCGTACCCTTGGTTCCAATAACCTTTCGCTTCACCATTCCTTTGACTTGATGTCATCGCCGATCGATTACATCTTGAAATCTCTCGACAAATGTGTCATGATCATCATCAACATTCTGAGCTCTTCCAAGATATATTTTGAATTCATGATGAGAAATACCATCCTTGCCCTTGATGATTTGTGTTATCATTAACCACTTTATTCCCTTCCATCGAACACAAACTTGTTCGTGTTTTGTGTTATACCTTGAGTTCCTTGCTATCAAGCATTTGTTCTTCTTTACCTTGGAGTATTACCATCTTTTATGTCAGAAATGTCGTGAGAATTTCACCACCTCTTAAGAATTCTTGATACAAGTGATACTTCTCACCATCACCATTCTTTCTTGGTCCCCGTGTTGTTTACAACCGGAATGCCGACAAATAAACTATGATGTGTGAATTGAAAACTTCTAGCAACCCTATTGCTTGTAAGTTACGAATGATAGTTTCTTTCTTCATGTGTTGGTTATTAACTCATCACCCTAACATTGATCGTGCTACTTAGTCCATATTTTTGGATGCACTTTTCGATCAATATTTAATTGCATATGTTTCCCTCGGGCATACATCATTATATCATTTGATCTGACAAATGTTATCTCCTTGTTCACATGATTGAGCAAATCCATATTTTTGGAAATCTCGATGAATTGTCGCTGAGTCCATCAGCCACCTCCTCATCCTCTCCTTGGCTTAATGATGAACTCTTGTTTCGGAACTCGCTTCCATAGTTCATTTCCCGATAATCTTACGATGTCATCTCGTCAATTGGTGTTGCACCTTTTCTTCTCTGGCATCCCGAGTCTGAGGTATCCCAACACCAATCAGATCGGAATCTCGGTCAGATATGATGGTTGTAACATATTTCCAAGAGTTATAACATTGGTCTTTATGTGACCTTGTAAGGTGATGTCGTGCCTAGCACACCTGGCCGGAGGCCTATTGTTATAGATTCCTTTTCAGCAAGGTTATCCATTCTTCCATGAGGAAATTGTAAGACTTATTCTACAAGTTATTCCTTATGGTTCCTTTGTGTTTCCATAGTCTGATCTTCACCTGATGACCATGTCAATACTATCTCGAAGCATGTCTGTGGTACTCTGATCTTCAATAAGAACATTTGAAGCACAATGCAAAAATTTCTTTATCAATTATCCAAATGAAGTTGTATGGGTAACGTCATGAAATTCCTCTCCACTTACCTAAATGGTTTTCTTCTTTCTATACTGTCATGGATATCATGCTCTGCATGTCCTTGGGAAGGATATACCCCTGAAATATGTGTTTAAACACATTTTCCTTTCCATTGTTCTGTTTAATCTGATGATACATTTTCCTTTCCATTGTTTGGTTTAAACTTTATTGTGATCTATATGATCCAAGAAGTAATATTCTACTGCTTTTGTAAACACCTCGGTGTATAATTCTGTCAGAAAGACCCTGTTACTTTTGTTGATGACATTCCAGTAACCACCGATGGACGAGAACTTTGCCTACTGGTCTGCCTCGTTTAACGACCAGGAAAATGGTTCTCTTCGTCCCTCGCCCTTGGTGCCGATGTTGTTGCCGACATAACCGACAAACTATCCTCTGGCTTGCCTTTCTTACATGATCATGCAAGATGTCACCGCCCTTCCTACTTTTAGCCCACATGGCGGGCCCATAAGCCACAGTTCCACAGGATCGAAACCTGACTATCCTATACACCTTGTTGACAAAGTTATCCCTTGCTCTCAGTTCCGTAGGTAATTCGCGAGCCACCTTCCTAATGATCTATTCTGATATCATATGAAATACTTATTTTCGTTGCTCTAAACCCCTTTTCACACTCTGTTTCAGGCAACGAGCGATTGCATGCCCGCTCAGAACTTCTCATGCGACCTTCATACTTTGCTCTTGATATTTTCTTAAGTTTTAATTCGAGAGTTACTTTGCCCCACCTTCCCTGATGTTATCGACCAGATGGTCAACCTTGCAGAGTTCCGTTCTCCCGGAATGACCACCCTTTAGTCTTTCGTAATTACTATGGACTTCTCGAAGAAAGGATGTCGACTTCATCATGACCTGAAACAAAGAAATGAAGACATCAACATAGAGGATCGATCTCTTCGAGAAGAGCAACCAAGACCGAGAACACTCACTAGAATTTCCTACCCAGAACTTCCCCCTTTCTCCACCTCTTAAATCTCGGGACGAGATTTCTTTAGTGGAGGAGATTTGTAACACCCCGGTAGTAAATCTACAGTAATCACACACTAATGGTGCCATGTCATCCCATTTAATTTTTCTAAACCTCACTTTGAACGTAACCCGATTAAAATTCAAATTTAAAGTACAATCAAATAATTAAAATTTTAAAAAAGTTAAAATAAAAATGTAGGTTGGGTTGAAAATATTTACTAGCTAATTTTCATGTACGACTTAACATTTTCCAAAATATATAAGTGCCCCTAAAGATTTTTGAAACTGGCCCATAAGCTTTTTATTGAAATAATGTGATTTAAATAAATAAGTAAAATATTCAAAAATAGTTGAAACTTGTTGGACTAGCCCAAAATACTGTCTAGAATTTATGTGGTACTTTGCACATTTAACTGAAATTATTTAGTACCTAAACTAAATACAAAACAGTAGTTAAAGTAGAGAACAGTAGTTAATCTTGTTGGACCAGCCCGCTGGTGCCCATGGCCGCTCCCATGCGAGCTCATGGCCATGGCTGGCCGTAGCCGCCGTGTGCCTGTGCATGCATGCACAGCCACGGTGAAGCCGGCTGGGCTTTATCCAGTGCCCAGCAAGCCGGCCCTCCTCTAATTGCTAATTAGATTAGTTAGATTAAAACTAGACTAACCCACCAACGTTGACAAGTGGGACTCATTCTCTAGTAATCCTAATTAGAGTAATTAAATCCTTGTTAAAATAAGTCAATCAATGACTGGTGGACCCAGTCACAACTTTGACCACACAACTGCTGACTGGGCTAGTCCCAGTCAATGACATATGGGCCCTGCTGGACCCGCTGACCAGTCAACATTTGACTGTTGACTACTGAGTCAGCGGTCAACGGCCCCCACCTATCAGCTTGTAGCACACGCTGCTGGGTACGCTTTCGGGTGCACTTAGCATTTAGTCAATCTAATATATCAAATTAAAATAAATCTATAAAATCATTTAAACTTTGAAATTCAATATAAAATAAATCGTAACTCAGATGAAAAAATTTTGTACATGAAAGTTGCTAAGAACGACGAGACGAATCCAGATACGCAACCTGTTCGTCCGCTACGCATCCCTAGCATAGAAAACACGCAACTTTCCCCCTCCGATTCATATGTTCGAAAACGCGAAACACCGGGGATACTTTCCCGGATGTTTTCCCCCTTCGCCGGTATCACCTCCTACTGCGTTAGGGCCCACCTAGCACCGCTCATTGTCATGTCATGCATCGTTATGCATCTATTTGCATTGTATTTATTGTTTCTTCCCCCTCTTATCTCCGGTAGACTACGAGACTGACGGCACTGTTGGTGCCCCGATCGACTATGTTGTTGAAGACCCCTACTTGCCAGAGCAACCAGGCAAGCCCCCCCCCCCTTGATCAACTCGATATCGCCTATTCTTCTCTCTACTGCTTGCATTAGAGTAGTGTAGCATGTTACTAATTTTCTGTTAATCCTATTTTGATGCATAGCCTGTCATTGTTGCTATAGCTGTTGATTCCTTACCTGCAATCCTAAATGCTTAGTATAGGATGCTAGTTTATCATCAGTGGTCGTACATTCTTGTCAGTCTGCCATGCTATACTATCGGGCCGTGATCACGTCGGGTGTTGATCATGGGTATATACTATACATATTACACATGGTACATGTTGTGACTAAAGTTGGGTCGGGTCGTTGAGTACCCGCGGTTGATTCACGAATTGGGGGCTGAAAGGACATACTTTTCCGACGACCCTTTGTGTGGATCTTTGTGGCGGAGCAACAGGGCAGGTTGGGACCACCCAGGTGAGAGGTGGGCCTGGCCCTGGTCGGCGTTCGCAGTTACTTCAAGATAACACGCTTAACGACATCTTGGTATTTGATCTGAGTCAGGCCACTGGCCTATACGCACTAACCAACAACGCAGGAACAGTTATGGGCACTCGACATCGTGGTATCAGCAGAAGCCGTCTGGACGTCAGCGACTGAGCGGCGTGCGCCGGGTTGGACCGCGTAACGCAACTTCCTTTGTAATGGAGGTTGCTAGGTCTGCTCACCGGCCGTGTACGCAATGTGCAGGTGTGCAATGGGCGATGGGACCAGACCCCAGTGCGCTTAGGATTTAGACCGGCGTGCTGACCTCTCTGTTGTGCCTAGGTAGGGCTGTGACGTGTTGATCTTCCGAGGCCGGGCATGACCCAGGAAAGTGTGTCTGGCCAAAGGGGATCAAGCATGTTCGGAAATGTGGTGCACCCCCTGCAGGGAAGTTTATCTATTCGAATAGCAGTGTCCCTCAGTAAAAGGACGACCGGGAGTTGTAACTTGACCTTATGACAACTAGAACTGGATACTTAATAAAATACACCCTTCCAAGTGCCAGATACAACCCGATGATCGCTCTCTCATAGGGTGACGAGGAGAGGATCGCCGGGTAGGATTATGCTATGCGATGATACTTGGTGAACTTACCATCTACTCTCTTCTACATGCTGCAAGATGGAGACTGGCAGAAGCATAGTCTTTGACAGGACTAGCTATCCCCCTCTTATTCTGGCATCCTGCAGTTCAGTCCACATATACTACCCCTTTCATTTGATACCAATGCATATGTAGTGTACCTCCTTGCTTGTGAGTACTTTGGATGAGTACTCACGGTTGCTTTCCTACTTCTTTTTCCCCTTTTCCCGGTTACTGCGATCATATGATGGAGTCCAGGAGCCAGAGGATCCCGAGGATGATTCTACGTGGAGTTCGACTTCGAGGAGTAGTTAGGAGGTCCTAGGCAGGAGGCCTTGCCTTTTCGATCGTTGCTACTTTTATGCTAGCCTTCTTAAGGCAATCTTGTTTAACTTATGTCTGTTCTCAGACATTGTTGGTTCCGCTGACTCTTGTGTTTTCGAGCTTATGTATTCGAGCCCATGAGGCCCCTGGCTTATAATATAAAGCTTGTATTATTTTAAATTGTGTCTAGAGTTGTGTTGTGATATCTTCCCGTGAGTCCTTGATCTTGATCGTACACATTTGCATGTATGATTAGTGTACGGTTGAATCAGGGGCGTCACATAAGCATGCAAAGTTGAGAGATTACAAAGTCCCGGATTAGATTGGCATCATAAATCGGCCCTTGGGGGCTACTAGAGTTGGTACTTGAAATTGGACATAAGAGAGAAACGGTTATGTAGTTACCTCATATCGCTCATTCATCAGATTTACTAAACCATCTTCGTTGTCACGGTTTGTGTACATACGGTTTAAAAAACCAGAATGAAGTTCTTGGGAGTTGAGGTGGGCGTAGCTTGATAAGTCTTTGCTCCATTTGCCTTTACCCATAGCAGAAAGTTCCTCCTTGGCATTATGCTTTGATAACGCAACATGATTGCCAGGGGTGGTGTGGCCAACACCAGTAATCATAATGTCATCTTCCTTGTCACCAACATCCTTGACTAGAGTTGACGATTTATCAGTTGCCTTAGCCGGACTGGACGGTTTATCATCAGTGCGGATCGGGCTTGTCGGTTTATCAGCATGGCCTTTTGCATCAACTTCTACTTGTTCAATAACAAAGTCATGATCTTGAGGTGGCGGATCATCAAACATGCCATCAGCATTTGTTCCTTCCGGTTCTGGAGTTCTTTCCAGATCAATAACCACATGATCATCAGACAGTTTATCTACCCTTGGCTCTGGAAGAAAAAGATATAAAGGTCAGTATAACACGCAGATATAAAGCATCAAAAGGAGTAAGTTTAAAGTGTTTACCCAGGAACAGTCTTAAGAGGAGGGAGCTGTGTGGCCGTTGACTCGCCAGATGATGCACGTGGCATTTTAATTTGAATCGGATGGATTAAGAGGTTGTAGGAAATAACCCGCCTTGGGATAAGAAGTATCGGAAGTTTGTGAGACCTCATATCGACGTTTCCGAACCGGAGTATTCGGTAAATCAGCCGAAGTGACTACTTGGCCGTTGTGCCGGGTTGTGCGGCGAGCTTCGTGTTGTTGCTTCTTCAAAAGAAAGTGTGGGTCCAAGTGAGCTAGAGGTGAGAAAATCTTACTTTCCGGATTGCTTGACGAATTTTTTGTGTTGGCAGAGGGTTTGAACCGAAGGAAAGGATAATTACCTCTGCGTCATCGGCTTGGTTGCCTTCAGCGTCATCCTGATAATAATCATTGTCAATGAGGTGTATGAAAAACGAACCAAGAGAGTCATGTTCTACCTATGAGGCCGGATTATCAAGATCATCATCGAGGTTCAACCCGGTGGACTCAGCTGCCTTCTTCTTGGCAGGTTTCTTGACAACCTTCGTCTTAGGTCGAGGGATCTTGGCCGGTTTATCTTGAGGTTTCTTCTTCCAAAATGGGACGTCACCCTGTTAAAAGATTGACAGAGGATATAAAAGATTACACAGTTAAGAATATCAAGTATAAGCAGGAGTGAGAGAATTCTTACAGCTGGCGGTTTATTCAAGTTATAGAAGGGACTTAACCTGGTCTTGCTGCAGAGAGCCTCCGATTCATTCAGTATCTTCTTAACAGACTCAGTAACTTCAGCCTCTATTAGCTCAATATCAATATGTCATTGGAGATCTTTTGAGTCCCCTGTGTACTCGCACATTAAACTGGGGTGGCGGCTTAACGGTAAAATACTCCAAGATATCCAGCAACGAACAAAATCAACTCCTGTCAAACCATTAGCCATGAAAGCTCTGAGCTTGGCGAGTTGTAGTGCATATGTGGCCCGTTCCTTCGCGGTCAGTCGTTGCGGAAATGGATGTGTGTTGGTAAGCCGGTGAGCACGATAACCCGACAGAGGGTTCTCATCTTCAGGGGAATTATCCTTATAGTATAACCAAGTCTGGTTCCAATCCTTAGGATGGCTATGAAGTTTGGCGTGAGGGAAGCTGACGTCCTTCCTTTTCTGAATGGAGACGCTGCCAAGTTCAGTGTTGGGCCCGTCTACAAATTCAGTATGACGGTTCAAATAGAAAAGTCCCGGAACAATTCAATAGTTGGCTCTTCTTGCAGATAAGCCTCACAAAACACTTGAAAGTCGCAAATATTGGACACAGAGTTGGGTCCAATATCTTGAGGGTGGATCTGGAAGCTGGCAAGCACATCACGAAAAAACTTGGATCCGGGTGGTTTAAAACCACGGCTCATGTGATCAACAAATACCACTAGTTCACCGTCCTTAGGGATAGGAGGATTTTCTGGACCAGGAATGCGCCAGTGAATTTCGCTTCATTTTGGTAAAGCGCCAGTTCTGACGCATCCATCTAGCTGTTCTTCAGTAACCCGAGAAGGGACCCAGTTACAAGCATAAAATTGTTTGGCCATTTCGAATGAAGAGCTGGAAAAAGATTGATGGCGGTTTAAGACTCATGGTTGGCAAGCATAAAGCGTAGCAGGTTAAGTAAAAGGTATTCAACATGCAAAATCGTTCAAACCAGAGGTTGATGCTATTATAAATGGTAAAATGATTGGCGGTTTACAAGGGGACTAATGGCGTAGGACAGATTATTTTCTAAAGGATAAACCGCCTACGCACACAATGAAAGTACAGATATGAAGCAAAAATGACTAAATGAGGAAAAACTGGTTTCACAGTTTCACATTGGAATTTTGGATCTACCGTATGTTAGGAAAAGGAAAAGATTAAGACCTAAAAGTTGGTGCTGAAGTAGTTCGCAAAGTCCAAGATTGGTTTTTATACACAAAAGGCATGGTTTGATAGGCAAAATAAGGGCTATCATGGCTACCGCACAAAGGAACATCAAGTTTGAAGTCTGACATATAGGATCTAATGAAGAACAAGGGTAGAACGCCATGAAAGATTCTATGAACTCGCGAGAACCCTAGCGGATCTACAGAGGAAGGGAGGAGGAACTTACCGAAGCTGTTGAAGCAGCGGAGGCGCGCCGCTTTTCTCTGGAACGTTCAGGTTGATGCAGCGGCCGGAGGTGAAGACGAGGGCGGAGCTTGACGACGGTGGCTACGTGTACTGGTCAGGTCGGCGCAAGGAAGAAGAAGCAGGGAGGCAAAAGGGGGAAAATGAAAAGGACCCCCGGTCTATTTATAAGGAGAAGGGATAAGTGACAAGGACGAAAATCGACGAGCCCAAAAGTTGGATAGGTGACAGAGCTGTCGCCTCGATTGTCGGAGGCTCATTAATGAAGGTGAGATATATCCAATTTTTAATAAATAGGTGACGTCATGGCGGTTTATTACGAACCTGGAAGATGACGTCATGGCGGTTTACAAGATCTATGCGAAGGTGCTTAAGGAGGAATTTTGCTAAGTGTTGAAGATTGACATGAACGAGTTCAAATCAATCTGGGGGCTAATGTTGGGGATATTACTATTAAAATATAAACCGGCCATGGGGGGGGGGGGCGGGTTATGCCTACAAGGAGTTAGTCATGTTTGAAGCCCATGAAGACAAGATGTATGGTGCTTTACAAAGGAGATCTAACATGAAGGCCCAGGGCCCAAAGGCGGATTAGGGCCCGTAGGTATAAACCGCCATATGATATGTAACTTATATTGTAAGGCAAGGAAAGGTGGAAACCGAACCGAGCACGTTTATGAGTCGGCCTCGGGATTCTGTAAACCACCGGGCGTCAACCTGTGTATATAAAGGGACGACCCGGCGGCGGTTTAGGGACAGACAACAATAACTCGAGAGCCAGGCAAAGCGGATTCGCTCCCTGGTCATCAAAACCCTAGCAATTCCATCACAACTGGAGTAGGCTTTTACCACGACACTAGTTGTTCGCTCTATTGCTATGTCGCGCTACCTACCACTGCTATATCATGCCTCCCATATTGCCATGTCAAGCCTCTAACCCTCCTTCCTAGCAAACCGTTCTTTGGCTAAGTTACCGCTTTTGCTCAGCCCCTCTTATAGCGTTGCTAGTTGCAGGTGAAGATGAAGCTTGTTCCATGTTGGAAGATGGATATGTTGGGATATCACAATATTTCTTATTTTAATTAATGCATCTATATACTTGGTAAAGAATGGAAGGCTCAGCCTTATGCCTGGTGTTTTGTTCCACTCTTGCCGCCCTAGTTTCCGTCATACCGGTGTTACGTTCCTTGATTTTGCGTTCCTTACGCGGTTGGGTGTTATGGGAACCCCTTGACAGTTCTCTTTGAATAAAACTCCTCTAGCAAGGCCCATCCTTGGTTTTACATTTGCCTAACAACCTAAGGCTTTTTCCCTTGGGTTTCCGGAGCACGAGGGTCATCTTTATTTTAACCCCTGCGGGCCAGTGCTCCTCTGAGTGTTGGTCCAAAATAGAGCCACCTGCAGCGCCACCTCGGGGAAACTTGAGGGTTGGTTTTAGCTGTATGTAGTGTTCATCCGGTGTGCCCTGAGAACGTGATATGTGCAGCTCCTATCAGGATTTTTCGGCACATCCGGGCGGCTTTGCTAGTCTTGTTTTACCATTGTCGAAATGTCTTGTAACCAGGATTCCGAGACTGATCGGGTCTTCCTGGGAGAAGGAATATCCTTCGTTGACCGTGAGAGCTTGTGATGGGCTAAGTTGGGACACTCCTGCAGGGTTTGAACTTTCGAAAGTCGTGCCCCCGGTTATGTGGCAGATGGGAATTTGTTAATATCCGGTTGTAGAGAACTTGACACTTAACTTAATTAAAATGCATCGATCGCTTATGTAGCTTGAACGTAAGTAGCTTTCAGGATTCCGGGAAGTGAACACGGTCTTGTGTTATGCTTGAACATAAGTAGCTTTCAGGATCACTTCTAGCTTCTCGACTGTTGCGTTGCTTCTCTTCTCGCTCTTATTGCGTATGTTAGCCACCATATATGCTTAGTGCTGCAGCTCCACCTCACTACCCTTTCCTACCCATAAGCTTAAATAGTCTTGATCTCGCGGGTGTGAGATTGCTAAGACCTCGTGACTCACAGATACTTCCAAACAGTTGCAGGTGCCGATGATACTAGTGCAGGTGACGCAACCGAGCTCAAGTGGGAGCTCGATGAAGATCTTGGTCGTTTTTATTTGTCTTTTCCGGTTGATCAGTAGTGGAGCCCAGTTGGGACGATCGGGGATCTAGCATTTGGGGTTGTCTTCTTTTATTTTGGTTCCGTAGTTGGACCTTGATTGTATTGTGGATGATGTATGTTTAACTTGTATTTGTGTGAAGTGGCGATTGTAAGCCAACTCTTTATCCCTTTCTTATTCAGTACATGGGATTGTGTGAAGATTACCCCTCTTGCGACAAACCTACCATGCGGCTATGCCTCTAAGTCGTGCCCCGACATGTGGGAGTTATAGCCGCATTGTGGGTGTTACAAGTAGCAGCAGCAAAGATCCAGGAGGTGCATGGCCCGCTCGGATGGGCTACATAACAACATCCATGCATCAAATCACTGGTCATAAGAGGCAGTAGTGTACAAACAATACCTTTCAACCAGACGCTGAATGATGTACTTTGTTCAATGTGGCCGTCGTTATCAACCTTATTATACACATGTGAACATTATTAAAATGAGGTGTGGTTTGCCAGCACCAGTAGTTCCTTTTATGCACTAGTTCAGATTACTTTTTGAATACGCTTGTGCAATCCTATTCTAGTTCAAATAGAAACGCTAAACATATCATAGATGATGCACCTTTTGCACTCTTCCAGTCTTGTATTTTTAGGAAGAATTTTAAAACGACAGATCATGCAGCCCCCACATATGTGAGAACCCGAAATTATCTTCCAGATCCTCCTGTGTTTAAATGTCAACCCCAGGATCAATGTTGACAACATGGTGAAATGGTATCATTGCAGAATACATAAACGCATTATAAGTAGTATATTTGCCACAAGACAGACCTAGTGAAATGTCTCATGTCATTACAATCAGAAAAGAACGGAAAGTACAAATGCGTAGCGACCCCATCTTAGCCACAGGTAGTCGATGTAGTCCACGTGACCTCACTTCTATAGATCACCATAGTAGTTGTAGTCATCACCTTTGTCTTCATGGAACTCTGTTGTCAACAAAATTATTGCCATGAGTACATTACGTAGTCAACATGCCTCCCACGGGGAAGGACCTAATAGCTACATGTGTCTTCAAAGGAAGGATGTATGGCTCATTTGCATAAAGCTAATTTTGTTTGACAAATAAAGTAGTTGGATAAAAGCAGTTTTAGATGAAAACAAGTTTTATCTCCAGAATAACTTTCATCAAAGTGAGGATCCTTGATCAACTCACATCCTTCATAGGCTTCAAGAATAGGGGCAAAGAGGGAATAAGCAAGACAGGTCCTGTATGTCAAGAAAGATTCATGTGTCGTCCATGAAAGTGGACATGACTATTCGAATAGTTTTACACTCTGCAGAGGTTGTACACTTTACCCACATGATACAATCCCGACTTGTTGCCACTAGCCGTCGCTAGCGTAGTACACCATTCGATATACCGGCAGGGAGATTGTGACGAGGTCTTTGGACTAGATCCCCCAAAGATGTGACATGCCCACCAGGTCTGGTGCACGGAACTAAGAGTACGTCCTCAAACTGGTCCCCCCATCTGTGTCGAGGATACTCTCCACAGGGTAGCTATCCCATCTGTGGTACAGCAACATCGACACGTAAGGCTGACTAGCTTACCTAACCAAGCCAGTGCCCATATAGCATGTGGTTGTACTGTTATCACAATCTCGCCTGGAATTTCAGAGCTGGATTAGCAACTCCGCCTACGTCGCTCGCCTCTTATACCCGCGGATTTTGCACCGTGCATAACTAACTATGCACTCAAAATACCTTGGTCATCGGCGGAGGCACAAAACGGACAAGCCTACAAATCGGTTAGTCCAAACTTTAGTCTTTCCTCTTTTCTAACTATTTCTCTATAGTTTTGTTACAGGTAAATTAATACTTGTCCGTCCCATAGACCTTAAGGGGCTCTTTATGAGTCATGCTTCCCTGCAAATAACCAGGGATCGCTCCCTTTACGGAAGCCTTTTCATGGAAGCACAGGCAGCGCAGACGTGCGACAGGAGATCCAAAAGATTTTTTGTACACCAAAAGTTCTATTTGAAACCCGTATAAAGCCTCTTCCCTAACCCTCAACCCCTGGCACATAAAATGCCCCGCGTGGTGGTGTCATAATCTATAAGATTACATTCGACGTATCAATCAGATTTTAGTGAACATAATCAGTGTTCAATATTTACTTTTCCAAATGAACCTTGATTCTTCGGTTTCTTCACGCAGACACCTCGGCGTGAATCGCCAGGGGCTTGATACGGCAACATATGGATTGCCAAAAAAGTCCGAACAACTCTATAGCGCACTTCGGCGTCACGAGTTTGGCCTTATATGCATCAGCTCCGAATCATGTCTTTGGTCAATACTTGGGTTGCCCGGCTCCTATGCTTGCTAGCCTACGTTCCGACCTATTGGCTAGGGTAGTAAAGGGAGAACTACTGCAATTGTGTTTCCGGTTCACCTGGTCAATCACCACAATAGAGAAAGCCGAAAACTGGCTGTCATGATGCGGCGAGAGCTGGTCAACCACTCGATGACTTATCAGAATCTTTTGCGATTTCTTCTGTATTACACGAAAGACCATTTTCCGGTCACCTATGTCACCCAACCATATTTGGATAACTGCGTACAAACCAGGGGCTACATCGTAGACCCACTTTAAAACTCCTATGGCTAAGTGAAGGTATTAAAGCCCTATAGTACGATTGCCTTGTTCGCCGCACTGACACCTCCATTACGGACGAAGACATTGGGTCAAGAGTAAGCAGGTACTATTCAGAACACCCCCGTATTATACGTGAGGGGGCCGAAGCCGACGACTAGAAAGCTTTCAGGTTATAAGAAACGACCACACAGGAGGAAATAATGGCAAGAATATATAACACAGCTTCAACGTATCATCATATTGTTTTTACAATTCCGGTACATTTATTCAAATATAATATCCTTCGAGCACTAACCCTCTATCAAGCGGGCGCCCTCTAGGACGTCCTCCAAATAATGCTCTGGCGTGCGATGGTCCTTACTCCCAGGCGGACCCTCGATTGCAACATCGGTGGCCTTCATCTTTGCCCAATGCCTCTTGACACGGGCGAAGGCCATCCGCGCACCTTCTATGCACGCTGACCGCTTGACGGCGTCAATACGCAGCACTGCATCGACAAGCCGCTGTACCAAACCAAAATAACTGCTTGGAACAGGTTCGGCTGGCCATAGCCAAACTACGACTTCTTTCATGGCAGCTCCGGACATCTTGTGTAGCTCGGCCCACTGGGCCATCTGTTCGTTCAGCAGCGCCGGAAACTTTGCCTCGTTGAATTGCGACCAGAAAAGCCTCTCCACAGCACGTCCCTCCTGTGCCCTAAAGAACTGCACCACGTCGGAAACACTCCTCGGCAGATCCAAGAACACGTCTGCAGAACTCCATATTTGGTTAAGCAAGGCATACTTTGGGTCGCCGAACTTACTCTGTAAAAGAAAGGGCTTACCAGCCACTATCTCCCCAGCCTGTCGGGTCTCCTCCCGAGCCGCTCTAGAATCGGATCGCGCTTCTTTCGCCTCTAGTAAGGCCTTGTTGATTTCGGCTGCCTTGGTTTTGTTATCTTCCTCGAGAGATTTGCACCTACTATTAGCATCCTTCAGCTCTTGCTCTACGGTGGATATTCTATCCTGGCACTGGCGCAGGCCGGCCTGTTCGGCCTTTAAATCTGCAGCCGCCTCCTTAGCAGTTGTGTCGCTCACTCTGGCATGCTCCTTTGCCCGAGCAAGTTCAGCCCGAAGGGTCTCAACCACGGCAGCACCATCTACAATTATTCATATAATTTTTATCCTCGTGCTCGTACTACTATACATGCATAAACAAGCTACGCCAACACATACCTTGTGCCTCGTCGAGCCGCCTATTAATAAAAGTGATATCCTCATCCACTAACTCAAGCTTCTGCTTTAGATCTGCAACTTCCGTAGCTTAGGCAGTCGCCATGGGCGTAACAACCTGTGTTTGGATCAATAAGGTTACTTCCTAAACATGTCTTTTTGATCCTCTGATCGCCTCCTAGTGGAAGCCGACCAGAGCCTCAGGGGCTAGTATCTGTACACAGGTGCATTGTGCATGAAAAACAGTTAAAACTATTACGTCACATACCTCGAAGCCTCTCAACAGGCCCAGGAAAGCTTCATTCAAACCGCTTCTCGCGGATAGAACTCTTTCAACAAGCGTACCCATTAAGGTACGATGTTCCTCTGAGATGGATACACTTTGTAATGTGCTCGTCAGAGTATCTGGCACCTCCGAATTCCTAGAGGCTGCCGTGGGAGTATGCATTCCCTTCAAAGGGATACATCTGCTTGACCCTAGGGTCATCTTCAGCTGTAAGCCAGATAGTTTGGGGCCTTCATTGCTAGCCCTCACATGGGCTGCACCCCCCGGACCCTTAAGGATCGAAGTACCGCCCTCGGGTGTTGTCTTCATTGTCCCCCACACCACTTGATGGTCAGGGGAGATTCTCCGGGATGACACCTAGAAGTCATCCACCCTAGGAGGCGAGGAAGCATGAGAAGGCGTCTCGCTTTCCATCATCCCCGAAGATAAGTCCCCTGATGAGGAGGACTGTCGGGGCGGACTGTGAGCCGAACTACAAGCATATAGTTTAAATATTACCCTGTAATTTGAAAAGAGCAGGATATGTCTAGAACATTCTTGTTCACTTATGATTGGGCAAGGGGCTTGTCCATAGAGAAGTGCCTTGCAACGACAGCGGCTTCGGAACCCGAACCATGGTGCAGGGATGCCTTCCCTCTCTTCGGTGCTTCGACCTCCAAGTTTTCGGATGCAGTTCTTTTCCTCCCATGAGGGGAAGGAATGTCACCTTCTCTTTCCCCTTCGTCTTTTGAAGAGGGAGCTTCAGCCCCTCCAGACATTGTGTCCGGCATACTTGCAGAATGGAGGCTGCTTTCGGCCTCTTCGCTCTTTTTCTTGTCCTCTGGCGCTGGAACTTGATACGGCGATGGGACCAGCATCCTCGCCAACACTGGATCAGACGAGTCTTCAGGAAGTGTAGCTGAACATCTACTTCATTCCGCTTTCTTTATCCAGCCCTGGTTGAAAATAGAACTCTCAGTACATTGCAATGGGATAATCAACCAAGTGGCGATCAGAAGTTGGGTGCTTACCGATGTATCCGGACGGTTGCAGTTGAGACCGACGTCCTCTGACGTATCCGGCCGCTGCTCTCGAGTTTTGAAGAACAGTTCCCACATCCCTTCGTGCATTGTGCCGAAAAATTGCTGAAGGGTCCGCGGTCCCTCCGGATTGAACTCCCACATACGGAGAGGTCGTCGCTGGCACGGGAGAATCAGGCGGACTAGCACCACTTGGACCACATTGACAAGGCCAACATCCCTCTCAAGGATACTCCGGATACGACTTTGCAACATATGTACTTCATTGGTTGATCCCCAGTCTAGCCCCTTATTTATCCACGATGTGAGTTGCAATGGAGGGCCGGATCAGAACGCAGGTGCGACTGCCCATTTGGTGCCGCGTGGTTCGGTGATATAGAACCACTCCTGTTGCCATAAGTTGGAAGTTTCCGCGAAGGTGCCTTTTGGCCAGACAGTGCTAGCGAGCTTGCTCACCATAGCACTGCCGCACTCTGCTTGCTCCCCGTTAACTAGCTTCAGCTTCACATTGAAATCTTGAGCCATGTGCCAAAGTGTGGGGGGACGCAGAGAAAGGCTTCGCACACGACGACAAACACCGAGATGTGAAGGAAAGATTCTGGAGGCAGATCATGAAAATCTAGCCCATAATAGAACATGAGGCCGTGAACGAAGGGGTGAAGAGTGAACCCTAACCCACGGAGGAAGTGGGAGATGAATACAACCCATTCGCCTGATTTTGGTGTGGGGATAACCTGCCCTTTCGAAGGGAGCCTGTGGGGGATCTCCACAGTCAGGTACCTCGCCTTCCAAAGCTTCACGATGTCCTCCTCGGTGACCGAGGAGGCCGCTCACCTGCCTTGGGAGATGGATCCGGACATAACTAGAGGGCAGGATAACAATGGGAGAAATCAAATCCTGGGCGCTGGAGCTTGAGGTTGGGAAGGTTGAGGAAGAGGAAGGACGGGTTTGTGTCCCTTTACAAAGGCGAAGAATATCGAACGCCTCCTCACGGGCCTTTATGCTCGCCTATTCCCAAGGGATCTCCAACAACACGATTGGATTACCCGCGCCCATATTAATGAGGATCCCGTGATAAAGGGATGCGATCTCTGCTTCGACAAGACGTACCAATAAAAACCGCATCTCAAAACGTGAAGCGGGAGGCTAAAAGATGGTTCGAACTAATGACCGGGCGGAGACATGGCGTCCGACTACAAAAAGATGTCAGTAGATCGGACTTGTTTAATTTTGTACTTTTTGCGGTTGTGTGTGGTACTCGCTTTGCAGAGCTGGACTCGTCTTCTATGTTCGAAAGACCGCTTTGGAGTAGGAGGAACCTGCCTTGCAATGCTGAAGACGATCTACGCGCCGGACACAATGTCATTGAAGCCTGGTTCAGGGGCTACTGAGGGGGTCCTGGATTAAGGGGTCCTCGGGCATCCGGCCTGTGTGACATGGGCCGGACTGTTGGGCCATGAAGATACAAGATAGAAGACTTCTTCCCGTGTCCAGATGGGACTGTCCTTTGCGTGGAATGCAAGCATGGTGTCCGGATGTATATTTCCTTTCTATGTAACCGACTTTGTGTAACCCTAGTCCCCTCCGGTGTCTATATAAACCGGAGGGTTTTAGTCCTTAGGGACAATCACAATCATACAGGCTAGACTTCTAGGGTTTAGCCACAACGATCTCGTGGTAGATCAACTCTTGTAATCCTCATACTCATCAAGATCGAGCAAGCATGACATAGGGTATGATCTCCATCAAGAGGGCCCGAACCTGGGTAAACATCGTGTCCCCTGTCTCCTGTTACCATCGACCTTAGACGCATAGTTCGAGACACCCTACCTGAGATCCGCCGGTTTTGACACCGACAGATATCTCCTACATTCTTTGCCCATTGCAGAATATGGGCATCGCCGGATTTAGGTGACATGCGAAGGTCCTGCTGATCCCGTTTGTACTCCAGCATGTGGTGTAGGACATAGAATCCATCACTCAGAGTAGCACTCGGTTGTTGGAGGCAGCAGAAGTCTGTCTTATGGTTAAAGGCGGGCCTGCCGTCCCTTGTCTTCTTGTCCTTGATCTCTCCACCCTGTATGCCATAGTAAAAGATAGCACTGTTGAGAACAGACTTGATGTGGGTTTAATCCTTTTTGTTCATGTTCTTTGATGAGTCCAAGTAAAGAACGTGGGAGTATTGGGGTAAAGGATGATGAGGACGGCACGCCCGCCGCTGTGCAAAATAAGTAATCCTCAAATTAATTAGCCTCCACCGTGCAAATGAATGATTGAAATCGAAGGAAGGATATCCGCACGGATGACTTATAGGGGATGATAAGGCACGATAATCGCCTCCTTGTCCTTATTGGCGACCATGAAACCGGCGATCTAGTCCCTCGCGTATTCACGGTGCTGTGCGTAGACTGCCAAGAAGCCCTCGTGCATGAAGTATGGGTCATCGACACACATATAAGGTATCTGCTCAATCCTGATGATGTAGTTCATGTACAAGGCATAAAGGTGGAAAAACGTAAAATCCAGCTTCTTCAAGTGAAACATGTCGAAGATGTAATCGAATCAAATGAAGAACTTGTCTGCGGGGCATGTGTGGACGTACGACCTTTGCCGCGGCACATTAACCACGTAGAGTGGGTATCCTGGATTTTCCAAGGGATGAGGCTTTTCTCTCTCCGCAGCACATCATCATGAAGTCTCCTTAGATCACCGTGTGTGGCCTCTAACGCTGCCTTAGGTAGGATTGGTTCAACGGCGATATGCCATTTTGCCGCACCGGGGATAGGTATACGGGTCTTGAACCCGAGGCTGCTGAGGCGGCTGGATCATAGCAGCAGCTTTGTTGCCTTTCCTCCATCTCTTCCTATGCTTCTTTCCTAATGGAAGTTCGTCTATAATACGTTCAGCCTCCGGAGGCGGCAATTCAGGCACGGACTCATGAAGCTCAGACCCTGAGTACTCATCATAGGCGCCAGTATTGAGATACTGTTGAGTGTCATCATCATCGTCATCCTCATCTACAACGACGTCATCAGCGACTAATGGATCCTCTTCCTCACCCCGACCGCTATCACGTAGCACGACAACCGACGCTAATTGGGTAGGTGGGGTGTTGATGTCCATACCTTGCTGAGGCTGCGTGCTCGTGGGTGTGCTCCCGGCTGCCTCCAGACGAAGCAGACTCTTTGGCCACAACAGGACCCACCCATTGCAACCACCAAGCAACCGCGGGGTCTCGTCGTCATCCCCCTAGTATCCGAGGAGCCAAATTCTCGTGGCCCGGTTTGACACTGACCACGGATACCTTGAAGACGTCAGGGGGATCAGCCGGCTGTGGAACAATGGTTCCTTCGGCTTCATTATCGCCGCCTTCCCCACGTCCACCTTCTGGTCGCCGATGGTATACAATATGGTGCATGGGGTTACGTCGGCCTGCAAAGACATGTCTTCAACGTGAGACATCAGAAAGGCAACAAAAGCGTGAGATTATACATTTATTGAAGAGGGACGGTGTGGCAGATACCATGAGGGCATCGAGCTCAGCCAAACACGAAGCACCGCCGAGCACATACAAGACGGAGGATGAGCTGCTATGAGCAGGTATGGGAGCCGGTGCAGGAGTTGGTGTGGGAGGCGGTGTAGGAGCAGGTGCAGGTGCTGGTGCAATGCTAGTCGAGCTGCTCCCAAAGAAGTCGACAAGGGGAAAGTCCGCTGCATTTTTTTTCTGGATTTTGCCTGCTCCAACTGAAAACGGCCGGAACCAAGACATTAGACATATCTGCAATCACCTGTTTTGCGGCAGCTACCGCTGTTGTGACTGTCTCAGCTGATTTCTTCTCAACCGTAATGTCAACCTTCTTGTCGATGTTTTCTTCAGTTAACCTCCGTCTTTCCTTTCTTTCTTCCGTGGTCTCATGGTAGTACTTCTTCCATATGGCGCCGTCTCCGACACCGTGCACGCATCCATACGACAGCCGAGTGTCCACCGGGAGTAGTTTCAAGATGTTCAACACCCGATTGAATGGGGTGTCCCACTTGGGCCTCACCAACGACTCAGACGACAAGTTGCTTTCGGCCGCAATAATGTGCTGCTCTCTCTGCAAAAGGAACAAGGATCGTTTACAAATATGACTAAATGTGCAGTCGAATTGATCAGAAACTAAAATTACCAGCAATCTCATGAACTTCGTCATGATTGGGTCCGTCTTGAAAACCTTCTTGACTGAGTACCAATGGTGTCGTGCCCTAAGGACGTCAGGCTCCGACGGGGCGGTGAAGTTCGCTAAGGGGTCTGGGATGCCAGACTTTGGCGTTCTGTGTCCTCCTTGGCCCACATGGACCTCTTCCCGCAGTAACCACGGCTTCTGAGGTGGTGGCACCCCATGTTCCTCTGTTGAAGCCCCTTCATGTACTTCGACTTTTTTTGGCAGCTTCGGCCTCACAAGGCGCCTTGAATATTTCAAACTGCTCTTCAGTGGTTGTCGGATTATCCTTTACAATCTCGGAGTAGGGCTCCCTTTTTGTTAACGATCCGATGTTTCAACCTTGCTTTCTAGGCGGCCAACGCGTCGCTAATCTTGGTGATGGCGTGTTTGTTTATCTTCTTCATTGTTGGGTCCTTATCTGGATTTTTATATTCCTTTTCATCCCGGCCCGGGAACAAGAATATCTAGTGCAGGTTCTTTAGGAGGTAGGCCCTCATATTTTCTTTCTTCTTGAGTTTCTTATCGTTGATGTCGGCGGTTGTTCGTATGATGCAGCCTATTAGATTGTCGTAGCACGATCGTGCTTCGGCGAGCGCTGTTGGCTCAAAAATGCCGTTGTCGGCGTCCTGGGAACGGGGGTACCCAGACTTGCCTGCCTGCGGCCCAGGGCATGGGTCCATTAGCGGCCTGGTATGGCCCATCTTCACCAGCAACCACTTAATACCCTCGTGAGGTGTAACACCCACGATGCGGCTATATCTCCCACGTGTCCGAGCACGACTTAGAGGCATAACCGCATTGTAGGCATGTCGCAAGAGGTGTAATCTTTACACATCCCATGTACTTAATAAGAAAGAGATAAAGAGTTGGCTTACAATCGCCACTTCACACAATACATAAATATAGCATTACATCATCCAGAATACAATCAAGGTCTGACTACGGAACCAAAATAAAGACAACCCCAAATGCATAAGATCCCCGGTCGCCCCAACTGGGCTCCACTACTGATCGTCTGGAAAGGAAATATAGTAACGTCCTGATTCCTCGTCGAACTCCCACTTGAGTTCGGTCGCATCCCCTGTACTGGCATCATCGGCACCTGCATCTGGTTTTGGAAGTAATCTGTGAGTCACGGGGACTCAACAATCTCACACCCTTGCGATCAAGACTATTTAAGCTTATGGGTAGGAAGAGGTAGTGAGGTGGAGATCCAGCAAGCACTAGCATGTATGGTGGCTAACTTACGCAAATCAGAGCGAGAAGAGAAGCAAAGCACGGTCGTGAACTGGAGGTGATCAAGAAGTGATCCTGAAACTACTTATGTTCAAACATAACACAAGAATTGTGTTCACCTCCCGGACTCCGCCGGAAAGGGACCATCACTCCTACACACGATGTTGATTCATATTAATTAAGTTAAGTGTCAGGTTTTCTACTACCAGATATTAACAAATTCCCATCTGCCCATAACCGCGGGCACAGCTTTTGAAAATTCAAAACCCTGCAGGGGTGTCCCAACTTAGCCCATCACAAGCTCTCACGGTCAACGAAGGATATTCCTTCTCCTAGGACGACCCGATCAGACTCGGAATCCCGGTTACAAGACATTCCGACAATGGTAAAACAAGACCAGCAAAGCCACCAGAATGTGCCGACAAATCCCGATAGGAGCTACACATATCTCGTTCTCAGGGCACACCGGATTGTCCAAGATTCTGGTAGGCCAACCCAGAGTTGCCCCTGGTGGCCACCGGCTGGTGATAGGTTCGACCAACACTCAGAGGATCACTGTCCCGAGGGTTTAAAATAAAGATGACCCTTGGGTCCGCAGAACCCAAGGGAAATAGGCTTAGGTGGCAAATGGTAAAACCAAGGTTGGGCCTTGCTGGAGGAGTTTTATTCAAGGCGAACTGTCAAGGGGTTCCCATTATAAGCCAACCGCGTAAGGAACGCAAAATCAAGTAACATAACACCTGTATGACGGAAACTAGGGCGGCAAGAGTGGAACAAAACACCAGGCATAAGGCCGAGCCTTCCACCCTTTACCAAGTATATAGGTGCATTAAAGTAGACAAGATATAATAATGATATCCCAACAATAAACATGTTCCAACAAGGAACAAACTCCAAAACTTCACCTGCAACTAGCAACGCTATAAGAGGGGCTGAGCAAAGCAGTAACATAGACAAACAATGGTTTGCTAGGAAAATGTGGGTTAGAGGTTTGACATGGCAATATGGGATTCATGATATAGCAAGTGTTAGGTATCGCGGCATAGCAATAGAGCAAGCAACTAGCAAGCAAAAATAGAAGTGATTTCGAGGGTATGGTCATCTTGCCTGCAAAGTTCTCCGAGTTGACGTAAGCTTGATCCTCGTAAGTGTACTCAACGGGTTCCTCGACCACGAACTCGTCTCCCGGCTCTACCCAAGGCAAGAACACAAGCAAAGTAAACCACAATCAACCACGGTGCAATGCACAAGCAACATGATGCAAAACATGGTATGATATGCGGGATGTGATATGCAATGGATATGCTTGCTCCGGAAGGAAAAGATTGAACCAGGCCTCAACTTGGCAACCAAGAGTGCCGCTGTAAAGATGAGTTGATTTCGGTCGAAATCGATATAAAGATCACTGGAATCGGATGCACGGTTTGCAAATGGCAAGCAAAACAATAAAGGCACAATTTTGTGATTAACAACACGATGCCATGTAGAATGCAACAAGAAACTAAGCTATTGCACTCCAACATAGCAACAAAGCACAAGAAAGTGATCTACTCAAGATGCTTGAAAAACGATGAAAACTAAGCTACGGCTAAATCAAATAATAGCAGGCTCAAACAAGCATGGCAAAAGTGCAAAAGATATCAGCTTCACAGACTTAGTGAAAATAACAACATGCCAGGAATTAACATCAGGAAGCAATGTTTAGAACAAGATAACAACATGCTACAAGATCATAACATAGCAATACAAGGCACGGAATAAATCTACTCAAAGTATATACCAAAAGTCCCTTACTGACCATAAGCCAAAAAGGATCATAAGAGATGATGGCACCCATGTAAACATAGCAAGTTTCGTTAACAGATTCACACTCAGTAGAAAACTGGACATGGCAAAAACAGAGTTATGAAGGCATGTTTGCGAGCTCGATGCACTCAACACAAGGCATTGCATGACAAACTAAGCATACTACCAGCAAGAATACATGATCAAGAAGCTAACCATAGCAAAATAAATCTCATAGAATGCATGGATCAACTACAACAACCTTGGCAAAATTGATTAACACGTAAACAATCTGCTAGGAACATTTTATAGCAAAAGTAGAGCAAGATTGAGTCATGCTAGGGTACTCCATAAATGCAAACAGGGACATGGATGGATATAGCACAACCATATGTAAAAATCATCCTTACTAAACATACTCAAAAGAAGCATGGATCTCTCTGTAGCAACATGAATACATGGCATAAAAATAACAGTAGGGAAATGACTTAGTGGAACTCTAAGTCCCTGAAGTCAGCAATATCATGAGAGCTACTTTGCATGCTTGTGCTAGTCACCACATTGATCAAAAAAATACATGGCATACACCCTTGTAAAGATGGCATGGCATATCCCAAAACACATGTAGAGCTCATGCCCATATGCAGCAAACAATAAACATGGCAAAAATGACAAATGCTCAAGATCTGTTAAGAAACAGGAACTAACATTTTATAGCAGTGTTGCAACAGTCATTAGGGCATCAAGATAGACTCAAATAAGCATGGTGCAATGTAAAAAAATGAAGAGCACACCCTAACGAACATTTTGATATATCACACGCCCAAAACGGAGCTACGATGACAAGGTTATGATGCAATGAACAGAGCTTCAGAATGTTACAGGGTTCGGGTGTGTGGATCGAGGTTCGTCGGAGTTGGCCTGGATCTCGTTGGAGTTTGGGGAGGAGGTGGCCGGAGATGTCAGCGCGGTGGCCGAAGAAGGCAGCAGGCGGCGGCCGGAGAAGGCAACAGGCGCCGGCCGGAGTTCGGGGCGGCGCAGATCCGGCGCTGGGAGGCGCGGCTCGTGGCATGGGCGGCGTGGAGGCGAGGCGGCGAGGCGCGGTCGCCGGAGGGTGGCGGAGGCAGCGAGGCGGAGGTGGCGGTCGGCGTGGAGGCGCGGCGAGGGAGGCGGCGGTCGCCGCGGGGAGGCGCGGGGGCGCGAGCGGCGGCGACCCGTGCCGAGAGGGCCACGGTCGGGCGCCGCGGGCCGGCGCGGTGGAAGGCGGCGACCTGCCACGTGGTGGGCGCCGGTTGGCCGCGGGCGGCGGCGCGGGCGTGTCCGGCGGGAGCGGACACGTCCGGCGGCGGAGAGGACGAAACTAGGGTTTCGGGACCCGGATTTCGGAGGGGAGCACCTATTTATAGATTCTCGGAGCTAGGAGAGTCCAAGAGAGGTGCGGTTTTCGGCCATGCGATCGTGATTGAATGGCCAAGAGGATGGAGGGGGTTTGGATGGGTTTTGGGCCACTTTGGAGGGGTGTTGGGCTGCAACACACACGAGGCCTTTACGGTTCCCCGGTTAACCGTTGGAGTATCAAACGGACTCCAAATGGCACGAAACTCGACAGGCGGTCTACCGGTGGTGTACCAAGGCCTCTTGGCAAATCTCGGTCCATTTCGAGAAAGTTTAACACCCGCACACGAAAAGAGGCAAAAGGGGGCGCCGGAGGACGTAGGAGTGTCGGATAGCAAAACAGACAACGGGGAAAATGCTCGGATGCATGAGACAAACACGTATGCAAATGCGATGCACATGATGACATGATATGAAATGCATGACATGGACAAAAATGCAAAACGAAGACAAAACCCAACCACAGGGAAATCTCATAACTTAGAGACGAAAATGGCAAGAGTCGGAGTACAAATATGGTAAATTACATCCGGGGTGTTACAACACTCCACCACTACGAAAGGATCTCGTCCCAAGATCTAGGACTGAAAGAACTCCGGATATTTGGAATGGAGGTGGTCCTCGCGTTCCCAGGTGGCTTCTCGGTCGGAATGATGTGACCACTTCACTTTCAGGAATTTGATAGACTTGTTGCGAGTCTTGCGCTTAGTTTCTTCAAGAATAGCAACGGGATGCTCATGATAAGACAGGTCTTCTTGGAGATCAATCTCTTCGAAGTTGATGGTGCGGTTAGGAGTCTTGAAACACTTGCGAACCTGTAACACGTGAAACACGTCGTGCACATTTGCAAAGATGGATGGAAGCTCAAGTTGATAGGTGAGATCGCCTCTTTTGCCAATGATCTTGTAAGGACCCATGTATCTAGGTGCAAGCTTCCCTTTGATACCGAAGCGACGAGTACCTTTCATTGGAGAGACGCGGAGGTAGACATGGTCTCCTATCTCAAAAGCGAAGTCACGATGCTTGCTATCATAGTAACTCTTCTGGCGCAAATGCGCGGCTTTGAGATTTTCACAAATGACTTTGCACATTTCTTCAGCCTCTGTGATCAAGTCATTGCCAAGAAGTTGGCGTTCACGAGTCTCTGGCCAGTTAAGAGGAGTACGGAACTTTCTGCCATAGAGAATCTCGAATGGGGCCTTGCCCGAACTTGCTTGGAAGTTGTTCTTGTAGGAGAACTCGGCATATGGAAGAAAATCTTCCCACTTCATACCGAAAGAAATGACACAAGCCCTGAGCATATCTTCAAGAATTTGATTTACTCACTCGACTTGTCCACTAGTTTGAGGATGAAAGGTTGTGCTGAAGCGAATGTTGGTGCCCATAGCCTTCTGGAAGGAGTCCGAGAACTTAGAGGTAAAGATGCTTCCACGATCTAAAGATGTCAACTGCGGAATGCCGTGTAAGGAGACAATCCTGGAGGTATATAGCTCTGCCAACTGAGCTGCTGTGATAGATTCTTTGATAGGAAGAAAATAAGCCACTTATGTAAGCTTGTCGATGACAACAAAGATATCATCATTTCCGCGCTTGGATTTGGGAAATCCAGTCACGAAGTCCATCTCAATATGGTCAAACATCCATTCTGGAATGGCAAGAGGTTGGAGGAGACCAGCTGGCCATTGGTGTTCAGCTTTCACTCTTTTGCAGACATGACATTCATTCACAAACTAAGCAATTTCCCGCTTCATTCGAGTCCACCAATACGACTGCTTGAGGTCATGGTACATCTTTGTACTTCCAGTATGAGTAGATAGGAGTGAATTGTGAGCCTCGTTCATAATGACTTTACGAAGGTCACCTTTAGGGACAAAATTTCAATTCTCGAAGAATAGAGTATCTTTGTCATCAAGGCGATAGCACTTGTACTTGGGTTGGCTCTTGGCAATCCCATTCTTCACCTTCTTCACCATGGAATCAAGAAGTTGAGCCTCACGAATCCGATCTTCCAAAGTAGGAGAGACTTGGAGGTTGGCAAGAAATCCTTGAGGAACAACTTGGAGATTAAGTTTGCGGAAAGCTTCACAAAGATCTGGTTGGAAGGGCTTGAGAATCAAACTGTTGCAGTAAGCCTTCCTGCTAAAGCGTCAGCAATGACATTGGCCTTACCTGGAGTATATTCAATACTCGGATTATACTCTTGAATCATCTCGACCCAACGAGTCTGCCTGAGGTTGAGGTTTGGCTGAGTGAAGATGTACCTGAGACTCTTGTGATCAGTGAAGATGTCCCATTTCCTTCCCAACAAGAGATGTCTCCATGTTAAAAGAGCATGGACAACTGTCGCCAACTCGAGGTCGTGAGTGGGGTAGTTCTTTTCATTGGGCTTTAACTGGCGAGAGGTATAGGGCACAACTTTCTTCTCTTGCATTAACATAGCATCGAGACCTTGCAGGGAAGCATCACAGAATACCTCGAATGGTTTGGATTCATCAGGAGGAGTCAGAACTGGAGCTGTGACTAACTTCTCTTTGAGGATGTTGAAAGCGATGTCACATTCAGGTGTCTAGACATACTTCACATGCTTCTGGAGGAGGTTGGAAAGAGGCTTTGCGATCTTAGAGGAATTCTCAACGAATCTTTGACAATAGCTTGCAAGCCCAAGGAAACTGCGGAGCTGCTTCACATTCTGAGGTGGTTCACAATTCACAATTGCGGACACCTTCTTAGGATTAACAGCTATGCCCTTGGCAGAGATGATATGCCCAAGGTAGAGAACCTCATCAAGCCAAAACTCACACTTTGAGAACTTCACATAGAATTGATGTTCTCTGAGTTTGTCCAGCACCAATATCAAATGCTTGGCATGATCCTCCTTGTTCTTGGAAAAGACCAATATGTCATCGATATACACCAAGACGAAATCATTTGTGTAAGGGTTGAAGATGAAGTTCATCATGCGAGATAATGTTGGAGGAGCGTTGACAAGGCCGAAAGACATGACAGTGTATTCATAGGAACCATAGATTGTTCTGAATGTTGTCTTGGGGATGTCTTGTTCACGAATGCGAATCTGATGATAGCCCATACGGAGGTCAAGCTTTGAGAATACTTGAGCACCTTTGAGTTGTTCAAAAAGCTCATTGATGTTGAGAACTGGGTACTTGTTCTTTATGGTCTTCTTGTTCAATGGACGGTAGTCGATGCCGAGTCGGTCCGTGCCATCTTTCTTCTTAACAAAAAGAACACCACAACCCCATGGAGAAGAACTCGGTCGAATCAGACCCATACGCTCTTGTATATCGAGTTGTTTCTTCAGCTCCTTTAACTTTTCAGGTCCGAGCTTGTAAGGACGTTTGCAAACAGGTTCCGTGCCAGGCTAAAGATCAATGACGAATTCAACTAGTCCGTGAGGAGGCATTCCTGGAAGCTCTTCTGGAAAGACATCTTGATATTCACAAATGACTAGAATCTGAGAGATGGCATTCAACTCGCCCTTCTCATTGAGAGAAAATAGTCGAATGGTATCGTCACGAGCGGCATAGATGATCACATCCTCAGACGAGTGTGTCAATTGAATCTTCCTGGCAGCACAATCAAGCTGAGCCTTGTGCTTAGAAAGCCAGTCCATGCCGAGAATTAGATCAATATCCGAGTTCCCAAGAACAATTGGAGAGGACAGAAATTTGTACTCACCCATCTTGATAGAAGCATCCGGAACCATGGAGTTTGCGTTCATGCGCTTACCCGGTGAGACAATTGCTAACGGACTAGGCAAAACTTGGAAAGCCAACTCATGTTTAGATGCAAATGGTCTTGAGATGAAACTAAGTGATGCACTATTGTCAAAAAGAACTTTTGCAGGAATATCATTAACAGGAAGGTTACCCATGATCAGTTCTGAAGAGTCATGTGCCTGAGCTGCGTTCATCATGTTGACCTTTGCAAACTTGGGATTATTCTTGACCACTGCAATGCTGGTAGATCTCACAGGAGGAGGAGGAGGCAGAAGGCGCCTCTGGTTGAAGCATTTGTTCGCATAGTGCCCTTTCTGCCGACACTTGTTGCACGTAACCTCTGAGAGTGGCCGGTGATACGGAGCACTTGACCTTGGAGCATGGGACGAAGCTTTGTTCTGATAGCCTGGGTTGGGTGGGTGGGAAGATCCATTGCCACCTTTGCTCTTCTGCTGATAAGGCTGACGGAACGGAGGAGGAGGAGGCAACTAGAACTTTTGTTGCTTAGCTGCCACTTGAGTTGAAGAAGAAGGAGTTGCATCCCTGACTCTCTTCTTAGAAGCATCGCACTTGATCTGAGAAGCTTCTTGATTTAGTTCCATGTTGTAGAATTCATCATACTTGGTCGGCTCAAAAAGCATGAGAGCTAGTTGCAGATCTTCTCTGAGGCCACCTCTGAATTGATAAATCATGGTCTTCTCGTCAGGGACGTCTTGTTTGGCAAAGCGAGCGAGCCTCTGAATAGGATGTTGTACTGGTAAACAGACAAGCTGCCTTGCTTTATATTGCGGAACTCCTCACGCTTGCTCTCAACAACACTTTGAGGAATGTGGTGAGCTTTGAAGTCTCGGCGGAAATCATCCCAGGTAATCACGCGACCTCCTCCGGAATCTTTGTATTGTTGATACCACTCAGTAGCTTGGTCTTTGAGTTGGAACGAAGCAAACTTGACAAAGTCCTCAGGCCTGACGTTGCTACACTCAAAATGTTTGCAGATATCCACGAGCCAATCGTCAGCGTCTGTGGCCTCGACACAGTTACTGAAGGACTTCGGCTGGTTTGCGAGGAACTGGTTGAGGGTAGCAAACTAAGCTTGATTGTTGCCATGGCCTTGATTTTGTTGGTTGCGCTCTTGCAGGAGTTGCATAAGCATCTGCGTGTTGGCGTTGGTGGCAACCATGACAGCTTGCCATGCCTCCGGAGGTGGAGGTGGTGGCGGAGGTTCCGGATTCTGACGCGTTGGAGGAGCCATACTGAAGAGGTTGACATCCCTTAGCATCTTGACAGACATATATTCAAGCTGAATCAATGGATCGAAATTGCAACATATAGCCTTAACATTCGAACAAGAATGAACGAATGAATTCCAAAGTAAATCACGACACTTCCATAAATTGAGATGCCACTTAGATAGAGATAGAAGAATAAAATCAACAAGGTACGGATATGAAAAAATAATTGGTAAGGATTACCCAATCACAAACCAAATATCTGCTGGAAGAAATACTAGAGCTACATGAATTCCCACCTATGAAACTCCCGAAACTTTTTGGTTATGCAATCAGGTGTTGGGGATACAGGGGAAGCATAATATCTCACCCTAAACTAGCAAATCCTACATCCAGCTGTATCCATCCTTCAACACATAACCAAGAAACCTTCGGAAATCATTTACCTCAACCTTCGAAAAGCATCCGTTATACGAGTTATGGCAATACTCCCGAACTCCCGCCCCACTACTGGGTGGCGTCAAGGTTATCTCACCAACAACTGCATAAAGGAGATTTTTTATGTCGGCGAAACTCAGGTATTCTAGAACTACAACAGTAAAGTTGTGATGAGAAAACCTCGGAGCTCAACTCCCCGGGACACTGCCACAACCCCTAAATGTCAGGAGGCACCAAGAACAATGTTCTCGTCACAAAACCATCGGAATGATTCCAAGATACCCGCGTGATCCTAAAAAAATTCGTGAAATTTGAGAAGAGAAGAGTCAAAACTCGACATCAGGAGGCCTCACCAGAGCGACGAAGGGACTGAGGAGTAAAAAGAATCCTACTCTCTGATATATATAATCCTATAAGACTCAAAACATTTTTCTAGACTCAACAACGCCAGTGATTCGATCAAGCAGGGGGCTTCTAAGTCGGGGAAGGCTCTGATACCAACTTGTAACACCCACAATGCGGCTATATCTCCCACGTGTCGGAGCATGACTTAGAGGCATAACCGCATTGTAGGCATGTCGCCAGAGGGGTAATGTCTACACATCCCATGTACTGAATAAGAAAGAGATAAAGAGTTGGCTTACAATCGCCACTTCACACAATACATAAATATAGCATTACATCATCCAGAATACAATCAAGGTCCAACTACGGAACCAAAATAAAGACAACCCCAAATGCATAAGATCCCCGATCGCCCCAACTGGGCACCACTAGTGATCGTCTGGAAAGGAAACATTGTAACGTCATGAATCCTCGTCGAACTCCCACTTGAGTTCGGTCGCATCACCTATACTGGCATCATCGGCACCTGCATCTGGTTTTGGAAGTAATCTGTGAGTCACGGGGACTCAGCAATCTCACACCCTCGCGATTAAGACTATTTAAGCTTATGGGTAGGAAGAGGTAGTGAGGTGGAGCTGCAGCAATCACTAGCATATATGGTGGCTAACTTACGCAAATCAGAGCAAGAAGAGAAGCAAAGCACGGTCGTGAACTGGAGGTGATCAAGAAGTGATCCTGAAACTACTTACATTCAAACATAACACAAGAACCGTGTTCACTTCCCGGACTCTGCCGGAAAGGGACCATCACGGCTACACACACCGTTGATTCATTTTAATTAAGTTAAGTGTCAGGTTTTCTACTACCGGATATTAAAAAATTCCCATCTTCCCATAACCGCGGTCACGGCTTTCGAAAATTCAAAACCCTTGAGGGGTTTCCCAACTTAGCCCATCACAAGCTCTCACGGTCAATGAAGGATATTCCTTCTCCCAGGATGACCCGATCAGACTCGGAATCCAGGTTACAAGACATTTAGACAATGGTAAAACAAGACCAGCAAATTCACCCGAATGTGCCGATAAATCCCGATAGGAGCTGCACATATCTCGTTCTCAGGGCACACCGGATTGTCCAAGATTCCGGTAGGCCAACCCAGAGTTGCCCCTGGTGGCCACCGGCTGCTGACAGGTTGGACCAACACTCAGAGGAGCACTGGCCCGGGGGTTTAAAATAAAGATGACCCTTGGGTCCATGGAACCCAAGGGAAAAAGGCTTAGGTGGCAAATGGTAAAACCAAGGTTGGGCCTTGCTGGAGGAGTTTTATTCAAGGCGAACTGTCAAGGGGTTCCCATTATAACTCAACCGCGTAAGGAACGCAAAATCAAGGAACATAACACCGGTATGACGAAAAATTTGGCGGCAAGAGTGGAACAAAGCACCAGGCATAAGGCCGAGCCTTTCACCCTTTACCAAGTAGATAGGTGCATTAAAGTAGACAAGATATAATAATGATATCCCAATAATAAACATATTCCAACAAGGAACAAACTCCAAAACTTCACCTGCAACTAGCAACGCTATAAGAGGGACTGAGCAAAGCGGTAACATAGCCAAACAA
The DNA here is from genome assembly GCF_018294505.1 of Triticum aestivum. Taxonomy (NCBI): domain Eukaryota; kingdom Viridiplantae; phylum Streptophyta; class Magnoliopsida; order Poales; family Poaceae; genus Triticum; species Triticum aestivum. Next base: position 425,984,525 of record NC_057803.1, on the reverse strand, counting down.
CGGTTTGCTAGGACAAGGTGGGTTAGATGTTTGACATGGCAATATGGGAGTCATGATATAGCAAGTGGTAGGTATCGCGGCACAGCAATAGAGCGAGCAACTAGAAAGCAAAAATAGAAGTGATTTCGAGGGTATGGTCATCTTGCCTGCAAAGTTCTCTGAGTTGACGTAAGCTTGATCATCGTAAGCGTACTCAACGGGTTCCTCGATCACAAACTCGTCTCCCGGCTCTACCCAAGGCAAGAACACAAGCAAAGGAAACCACAATCAACCATGGTGCAATGCGCAAGCAACATGATGCAAAACATGGCATGATATGCGGGATGTGATATGCAATGCATATGCATGCTCCGGAAGGAAAATATTGAAGCAGGCCTCAAATTGGTAAACCAAGAGTTCCGCTGGAAAGATGAGTTGATTTCGGTCGAAATCAATATAAAGATCACCGGAATCGGATGCACGGTTTGCAAATGGCAAGCAAAACAATAAAGGCACAATTCTGCGATTAACAGCATGATGCCATCTAGAATGCAACAAGACATTAAGCTACTGCACTCCAACATAGAAACAAAGCACATTGAAGTGATCTACTCAAGATGCTTGAAAAAAGATGAACACTAAGCTACAGCTAAATCACAAAATAGAAGGCTCAAACAAGCATGGCAAAAGTGCAAAAGATATCAGCTTCACAGACTTAGTGAAAATAACAACATGCCAGGAAATAACATCAGGAAGCAATGTTTAGAACAAGATAACAACATGCTACAGGATCAGAACATAGCAATACAAGGCATGGCATGAATCTACTCAAAGCATATAACAAAAGTCCCTTACTGACCATAAGCCAAAAAGGATCATAATTTATGATGGCACCCATGTAAACATAGCAAGTTTTGTTAACAGATTCAGACTTTGCAGAGAACTGGACATGGCAAAAACAGAGTTATGAAGGCATTACATGACAAACTAAGCATACTATCAGCAAAAGACATGATCAAGAAGCTAATCATGGAAAGAGCAATCTCATAGAATGCATGACTACAACAACCTTGGCAAAATTGATTAACACGTAAACAATCTGCTAGGAACATTTTATAGCAAAAGCAGAGCAAGATTGAGTCATGCTAGGTTACTCCATAAATGCAAATAGGGACATGGATGGATAGAGCACAACCATATGTAAAAATCATCCTTACTGAACATACTCAAAAGAAGCATGGATCTCTCTGTAGCAACATGAATACATGGCATAAAAATAACAGCAGGGAAATGACTTAGTGAAATTCTAAGTCCCTGAAATCAGCAATATCATGAGAGCTACTTTGCATGCTTGTGCTAGTCACCACATTGATAAAAAAATACATGGCATACACCCTTGTAAAGATGGCATGGCATAGCCCAAAACACATGTAGAGCTCATGCACATATGCAGCAAACAATAAACATGGCACAAATGACAAATGCTCAAGATCTGTTAAGAAACAGGAACTAACTTTTTGTAGCACTCTTGAAATAGTCATTAGGGCATCAAGATGGACTCAAACAAGCAGGGTGCAATGGAGCAAAATGAATAGCACATCCTAACGAACATTTCGATATATCACACGCCCAAAACGGAGCTACGATGACAGAGTTATGATGCAATGAACAGAGCTTCAGAATGTTACATGGAAAGGTGACTTAGTGGAATTCATCCCCTCCTAGAACAGATCTAGTGTTTCGGGCATGTGGATCGAGGTTCATTGGAGTTCGCCTGGATCTCGCCGGAGTTTGTGGAGGAGGTGGCCGGAGATGTCAGCGCGGTGGCCGGAGAAGGCAGCAGGCGGCGGCCGGAGTTCGGGGCGGCGCGGATCCGGCGCTGGGAGGCGCGGCTCGCGGCGTGGGCGGCGTGGAGGCGAGGCAGCGAGGCGCGGTCGCCGGAGGGCAGCGGAGACGGCGAGGCCGAGGCGGCGGCCGATGTGGAGGCGCGGCGAGGGAGGCGGCGGTCGCCGCGGGGAGGCGCGGGGGCGTGGGCGGCGGTGACCCGGGCCGGGAGGGCCGCGGTCGGGCCCCGCGGGCCGACGCGGTGGGAGGCGGCGACCTGCCACATGGTGGGCGCTGGTTGGCCGCGGGCGGCGGCGCAGACGTGTCCGGCGGCGCAGAGGACGAAACTAGGGTTTCGGGACCCGCATTTCGGAGGGGAGCACCTATTTATAGATTCTGGGAGCTAGGAGAGTCCAAAAGAGGTGCGGTTTTTGGCCACACGATCATGATCGAACGGCCGAGAGGATGGAGGGGGTTTGGATGGGTTTTGGGCCACTTTGGAGAGGTGTTGGGCTGCAACACACACGAGGCCTTTACGGTTCCTCGGTTAACCGTTGGAGTATCAAACGGACTCCAAATGGCAGGAAACTTGACAGGCAGTCTACCGGTAGTGTACCAAGGCCGCTTGGCAAATCTCGGTCCATTTTGAGAAAGTTCAACACCTGCACACGAAAAGAGGCAAAAGGGGGCGCCGGAGGACGTAGGAGTGTCGGATAGCAAAATGGACAACGGGGAAAATGCTCGGATGCATGAGATGAACACGTATGCAAATGCGATGCACATGATGACATGATATGAAATGCATGACATGGACAAAAATGCAAAACAAAGACAAAACCCAGCCATGGGGAAATCTCATAAGTTAGAGCCAAAAATGGCAAGAGTCAGAGTACAAATATGGTAAATTACATCCGGGGTGTTACACGAGGGGCCAAGCCTCGCGAGGCGAACGACACCAAGACCTTCTCCGGGGCGTCCTCTCTAGGATGGCTCCCAAGGAGCAGAGATATCTATGCAAAGGGCACCTCGCGAGGAGCGCGTGACGTGAGCCATGGCGACCAAGGCTAGGCGGGCGCCAGCGGGCGCAGAGTACTTGTTGCCTCTTCGGTGCTAAAGGCGCAAGCGTAGGTGAGGAGTCCTGAGGCATGAGGCGAAGGTTTCCATATCGGTGCAATGCGACCGAGACCAGCAGGACGAAGGTCACTGCGGAACCCACGACGGTGTCATCACCAGAGCCTTTGGCAGGCGAAGACCATCTTTTGTCAGGATAACTTGTACTAGTTGTCTCCCTTCAAATTGGCCGTTGTGGGATCCCTTCCCGCCTAATATTTGGGGAGAGGACCCAGGCCACTATATATAGGACTAGCCACCACCGTAGGAGGGGGTGATCTCATCTGATCTAGGACTGGATCCATTCCACCAAGGACACCATACAAGCTCACTGAGCTCAAGAACACCTCTCCTCAGGAGGCTGTTCATTCCTTGTACTTGTTCATCCTCAGCCTACAAGGCAATCCACCACACCACACTGGAGTAGGGTATTAGACCACAACAATGGCCCGAACCAGTATAAACTCTTGTGTCCCTTGTTCCTCAGGTTCAGCGAGCTAGGCTTTGAGATCATGGCGAAAGCGTGAGCTAGGGGAGAGAGATCTTCATGCGCACCCCAGTGTTCAAACCTCAAGGGTTTGTCGAAACCCGTAATCCGACATTTGGCGCACCAGGTAGCGGTGCGCTGAAGCTTTTCTTCCGTCGATCCATGCTCCGCTGCTCCACCACGTCCATGGTGGATGCACGCCGAGCCCGCGCCGAGCGTCGAGCCGCCCTCGCCGCCCATGTTGCTTAGATAGCTGCTATCGGCGGGCCTCCCCATCGTTCTCCATCACCCGCCGCCAATGCCGCCACAGGCCCGGCGGGAAATGAGCAGCAAGCATCATCGCTGCACCCCTCTGTGCAGCGGGATGGCTGCACCACCACCCCATCGCTGACTCCGGCCGGCTCATCGTCCCACACTCGTTGCGCGCCCACGGACGGGCAGGTCGCGCTGCTCATGGCACGCGAGCCCCTGCGCTACCGCCGGGTCGACGACCTCTACGAGGACTGGATGGACCGCATCGCCGAGCTTGCCAGCGCCACTAGGGGCTCCCCCACACCATTTCTCTCATTGCCTCGCCCTCCCCCGGCTGCGAGCGACCTAGCTCATGGAGCGCCTCCGCCACCTCCACACCAAGACGGCGTCCTGGCACCAAGACACGCGGCCCCTCGGCGCGACCCGCCGCGTCGGGTGCCCACGCACGAAGAAGGAAGCTGCCAAGAAGTTCCCCGACCACCGAAAAACGCTCCTGCACTCCCGACGCCACCATGTCAAGACGGCGTGCCGCCTACGGCGGCGGTGCGTAGGTATCAAGATCAAGATCCGCCCACACGACGGGCCCCGGTGTCCACATTAGGTTGTCGTGCCTTCACTCCTGAGCTGCGTAGCGTAGTCTGGCTAGGCAAGTTCAAGCCAGACCTGCCTCCGCGCTACGACGGAACCCCGACTATGCGGAGTTCTTGCAGCTCTACAAACTGAGCACTGATGCGGCCAACGGCGACAAGAAAGTCATGGCGAACTGGTTTCCCATCGCTCACAAAGATGGCGCTCACTCATGGCTCCTGAATTTGCCCCCGAGGTCAATCTCCTCCTGGGGTGAGATGCGCGACCGCTTCATCGCCAACTTCCAGGGCACTCACGACCGCCCACCGGCCGCGGGTGACCTGTGCCGCATCAAACAACAGCCAGGAGAGACCCTGCAGCAGTACATCCAGCGCTTCAACAGTGTTCGCCTCAAGATTTCCAAGGTGATGGACGAGGCCATCATCTCAACGTCCTCTGATGGCGTCCGCGACGTCAAGATGAAGGAGGAGCTCTCCATCCACGAGGAGTTGTGCACGGCTCTAGAGACATTTAACATGGCGACCAAGTGCACAAGAGCTAAGGAGGGGCGCCGCTCTCTCCTTGAGCTCCTTGATGCTGACCCAGAAGAGAAGAAAGCGAAGGCCAAGGACGTGAAGCTCAAGGGAGTAGCCATGCTCGCGGTGGAGCCGGACATGAAGCGCAGCCGGGACCACCCCGAGTCGTCCAAGAGCATCCGTGCGTTATGCGCCTTCCACAACGTACACATACACAATGCCAACGACTGCCAAGAGCTCAGGGCCATTCGAGATGGATGCTTCGGTCGGCGCCCCGAGCTCAACTACCAGGGCTACGCCCGAGGAGGAGGCCAAAGTGGGGGTCGCTGGGACGACCGCGGCCCCCGTCAGGAGTGGCGCGACCGGCCTCGTGAGGATCACTGGCACAAATAGCCTCGCGAGGGTGCCTGGACGGACTAGCCTCGTGAGGACCGTCCTCAGGGCAATGCTGGCCTCCCTCCGCTGCCGCCACCGCCAAGGACGAACGACGACAACCATCACGACGAGGGGGCTGAGGGCTTCCAGGAGCCGCGCTATCGCCTGCATCTTGGGCGGTGCTCAGTGTAACGCCCGAATAATTATGCTATAGTAAACCCATGCTAATGATGCCAAGTCACTTGTGTTACTATCGCTAATCCCGCGTCAGTTCAAAAACCGGTTCCAAAATCATATTCAAAAATATAAACGATAAAAGTTTTCAAACGTTAAAACAAAATTGTAGTGCCAATTATTACATAGGTAATTATTGTGAAGAAAATGCTTTTTTAGAAAATGTCTAAATAATTTAAATTGAAATAAGAGAGAAAAGAAAATAAATAGATAATGAAATAAAAACATAAAACAAACAAATACAAAAAAACAAAAAAAATCCACCCCCACTGGGCCATCTGTGGCCAGCTGGCTACCAGGCCGGCCCAACCGGCTAGCCCACCCCCACTCCATATCCCCCCTGGACACCCAAACCCTAACCGACACTTCCCCCACTCCCTCTCGCTTCCCCCCTCCCGATCCGACCTATATCGGGGCTGCGACCCCGTCGCTGCTCAACCACCCTCCGACGCCTGCCGCTAGACTGCACGTCGCCGCCGCCCGAGGATCTCGTCGGAGGCCACCTCGCCAAGCCTTCCCCGCCGGATTGCCTCCACCGCGCGCGTCGTCCCCGTCCCCCACCTCAAGCCCCGTTGCCCGTGCCCTACCTTCCCCTCGTGAGCACCCCTCCTCTCTCCCTCGCGCCCGCACGCGCGCTCACCACCACCCGCTCGCCCTGCCTCTGCTACTCTGCTGCTGCTGCCGATGCGCCTCCCTGGCGCCCGCCTCGACCGCGCCCGCCCCATGCGCTCCCTTGCACCCGTGTGCTCTCTGCGTGCGCGCACCCGTGTGGCTGGCCGCCGTAGTCAACGGTCGGCCTCCCCGTGCTCGCCGCGCCCCGCCCGTGGCCTGCGCCCGCCACTCCACGCTGCCCTACGAGTCGCCGCTCCCTCTTCCCGCGCCCGTGCCGCCTCAAGCTCGCGCGCCCGCGCATGGCCCAGCCGCTGCTGCCGTGCACCCCAGCCACCCCCTGCTCGCCCTACAGCCACTCCCTCGCGTCTGGCTATACCTCTGCACGCTCCCCCGCGCGTGGTCGCGCCAGGCCTCGCGCCCTTCGACCCGCGGCACCCCTCCTTGTGCTGCCATGGCTCCGCCGTCCCAACCACGCTGCTGCTTCGCTCCACCCTGCCCACGGCCACCTCCGACACCGCGCCAGCTCCCAGCTGCACCTGCTCGGCCCTCGTGTCGGTTAGGCGCCCACAGCACCGCTCCCGCTTGGCCTCGTGGTTGCCTGCTCCCGCTGTCGCCCGTCTCGCCGTGCTCCAGCTCGCCTGCGGCCACCTCTATCAGCCATTGCGCCATGTCCGCTCGCCGCCGGCCCCGCAGTCGCCGCCCGCGACCCGCACTTGTCCCGCGCGCGTGCTCCACCGGCGCCCCGTCGTCCTCTGTTGGGCTACGCCCGCAGTGCCCGGCGCCCACACCCGTTCGGGCGGCACCCGCGCCCGATCCGCGAGCCCCTCTAGGCCACTACTAAACTGGGCCCACGGCCCCTGAACGAAAAAATATATATATAAATAAATGAAAATTAATAAATAATAATAAAAATAAATATAAAAATAATTAAATTAATTAATTAATTAAGATAATTAATCACAATTAGATTAATCTATTCACAAATTAACCTAATTAACCGTTAGTTAATTAAAATAGAGTATGATAGTGGGGCCCCTGTTGACTGCTGACATCATGCTGACGTCATGCTAGTGTCAGCAAGCACTGTTCTGGATAATGTTGTATTAAAATAATTAGATAAATGCTAAAAATGATTTAAATCTTTTAAAATCAATATAAAATAAACCGTAGCTCGGATGGAAAAACTTTGTACATGAAAGTTACTCAGAACGACGGAGACGAATCCGGATACGCAGCCCATTTGTCCGCCACACATCCCTAGTAGAGCAAACAAGCAACTTTCCCCCTCCAATTCATCTGTACAAAAACGCGAAACACCAGGGATATTTTCCTGGATGTTTCCCCCCTTCACCGGTATCACCTCATACTGCGTTAGGGGACACCTAGCACCGCTACTTGCCATGTCATGCATCGCTATGCATCTATTTGTATTATATTCATTGTGTCTTCCCCCTCTTCTCTCCGATAGACTAGGAGACTGATGCCACTGCTGCTGCCCCGATCGACTACGGTGTTGACGACTCCTCTTTCTTGCCAGAGCAACTAGGAAATCCCCCCCCCTTGATCACCAGATATCGCCTATTCTCTCTCTACTATTTGCAGTAGAGTAGTGTAGCATGTTATTACTTTCCGTTAATCCTATTCTGATGCATAGCCTGTCATTGTTGCTACAGCTATTGATACCTTACCTACAATCCTAAATGCTTAGTATAGGATACTAGTTTATCATTAGTGGCCCTACATTCTTGTCAGTCTGCCATGCTATACTATCGGACCGTGATCACGTCGGGTGTTGATCACGGGTATATAATATACATATTACACATGATACATGTTGTGACTAAAGTCGGGTCGGCTCGTTGAGTACCCGTGGTTGATTCACGAATTGGGCGCTGAAAGGACATAGTTTCCCGACGACCCTTTGTGTGGATCTTTGTGGCGGAGCGAAAGGGCAGGTTGAGACCACCCAGGTGAGAGGTGGGCCTGGCCTTGGTCGGCATTCACGGTTACTTCAAGATAACACTCTTAATGAGATCTTGGTATTTGATCTGAGTCTGCCCACTGGCCTATACGCACTAACCAACTATGCGGGAATAGTTATGGGCACTCGACGTCGTGGTATCAGCCGAAGCCTTCATGACATTAGCGACTAAGCGGTGCGTGCCGAGTTGGACCGCGTAACACAACTTCCTTTGTAATGGAGGTTGCTAGGTCTGCTCACCGGCCGCGTACGCAACGTGCAGGTGTGCACTGGGCGATGGGCCCAGACCCCTGCGACATAGGATTTAGACTGGCGTGCTGACCTCTATTGTGACTAGGTGGGGCTGCGACGTGTTGATCTTCCGAGGCCGGGAATGACCTAGGAAAGAGTGGTCGGCCAAAGGGGATCGAGCGTGTTGGGAAATGTGGTGCATCCCTGCAGGGAAGTTGATCTATTCAAATAGTCGTGTCCCTCGGTAAAAGGACGACAAGTTGTACTTTGACCTTATGACAACTAGAACCGGATACTTAATAAAACACACCCTTCCAAGTGCCAGATACAACCGGTGATCGCTCTCTCACAGGGCGACGAGGGGAGGATCACCGGGTAGGGTTATGCTATGCGATGTTACTTGGTGAACTTACCATCTACTCTCTTCTACATGCTTCAAGATGGATGCAGCCAGAAGCGTAGTCTTCGACAGGACTAGCTATCCCCCTCTTATTCCGGCATTCTGTAGTTCAGTCCACATATACTACCCCCTTCCATTGATACCAATGCATATGTAGTGTAGTTCCTTGCTTGCGAGTACTTTAGATGAGTACTCACGGTTGATTTGCTCCCCTTTTTCCCCTTTCTATATCCGATTGTTCCGACCAGACGTTGGAGTCCAGGAGCCAGACGCCACTGTCAATGACGACTGCTACTACTCGGGAGGTGCCTACTACTACGTGCAGGCCGCTGACGACGACCTGGAGTAGTTTAGGAGGATCCCAGGCAGGAGGCATGCGCCTCTTTCGATCTGTATCCCAGTTTGTGCTAGCCTTATTAAGACAAACTTGTTTAACTTATGTTTGTACTTAGATATTGTTGCTTCCGCTAACTCATCTATGATCGAGCTCTTGTATTCGAGCCCACGATGCCCCTGGCTTGTAATATGATGCTTGTACGACTTATTTTATTTTTAGAGTTGTGTTGTGATATCTTCCCGTGAGTCCCTGATCTTGATCGTACACGTTTGTGTGTATGATTAGTGTAGGATTGAATCGGGGGCGTCACAAGTTGGTATCAGAGCAGACTGGCTGTAGGAATCCCCCTTCCACACTCCTTGGCCGAAGTGGAGTCTAGACATTGCAAAACTTTTTACTAACATGGATGTGTGTCTTACGGGCCCACATCGCCATTTGGGTGGTATTAGGATCTTTTACTCCTCGATCTTTACTCTGGGACTTTGAACTCTCTTCTACTCGGGTTAAACGAATTTACTAACTCTAACACTAGGATCCCGTGACCACGTTCACCCCAAAGCTGGATAAGCCCTAGTTATTCCTTAGACTAGTATTTTGAACAATATCCAAACTGTCATTTGACTCCTTTGAAATATATTTGTTTTTAGATGGAACCCACGAGGCAGGTCGTGTGCCACACGATGGCCATTGGTGCCTCTGGATCACCTGCTGTGCTAGCTAAGATGATGACCTATCTGGGTTATCACTGGCACCTTGAGTACACCGTCTACAAGGAGTACCAGGACTTTAACCAGGAGCAGTATCGTGCCATCGTCCACCTCTACTCTCGGGAGTATGACTCCTCTACTGTGTTGCACACTGCTCATGGTGTTGGAGTGACTATCGACATGGCAGTCCACGATGCTGCTTATGCTGCTCTGACACGTCTTCGTGGAGAGTATCGGGAGTTGGACATCTCCCCTTTCAGGCACATTGATATCGCATCCGATGTTGGTGCAGAGGGATACTACACTACTGCCTACTCAACTGTCACTCGAGAGCCCTTCTACCATCAGAACCTAGTTCTGCATGCTGATGGGCTGGATAGAGCTAACCAAGCTCTTCGCCACGAGTTGTACACCACCCCTCAGCACCTATACCGTGCTCTGATGATGTTGCACCCCCTTGTCTGATCTGGTGATCTATTGTGTTCTGTGATCTACCCAGCCAGGCCCGTGATGCCCTAGGGTGTTGGCTGGCTAGATGTGGGAGGCTACTCTCCCGCACTTGGTCCTCTTCTGCCTCCTGCACGTCGGGTTCTGCACCAGAGTATCTGTGGACCCCAGGCTACTGACGTGGAGGACATCCCGTCGTGTCACTACCAACTGTCCGGCTACACCTACCTTCATAGTTCCTCCTGGGACTGATGTAGGCTTGCTTGTTAGTGGTAGATGCATTCACCGCGAGCCTGCGTGCCGCCTATGATGTTCTTAGTCTATGTACTGAACTCCGTGTACTGAACTCTATGCATGATCCCTTTTGTAAGATATGCCGACTGCTATGTAGTATCTATCGTGCTCCTTGTCATTATGCATGTTTCATCATGAAAGCTTCTGTCTTTGCAAAATTCCCAATGTTGAACTACCCCTATTATATATTAGCAGGATGGTTAGACCAGGTGGTCGTGGTCATGGTGGCCATCCCCCACCACCGCCTGAGTACCTGGCTGGCATGATGCAATAGTTTGAGTTAAATCACCAGTTCATGGAGAATATTATGGCTCAGTTTCCTCGCCCCAATATGAACCAACAACCAACCCAAGTGACTCTGCAGGATTTCATGCGCCTCAACCCAACTGTGTACCGCAGCTCAACTTAGCCTCTGGATACTGATGACTGGCTCCGTGACATCACCTATGAGATGGAGTCTGCTGATGTAGCCCCTGCCAGCTATGTCATCTTTGCTCCTTCTTCTTGAACGGACTCGCTGCTCAATGGTGGAACAGCCATAGGCATACTCTGCCGGTTGGGACAATCATCACCTGGCCAGATGTAACACCCTCTATGCGACTATCTCTCCCACGTGTCGAGGCACGACTTAGAGGCATAATCGCATTGAAGGCATATGTCGCAAGTTAGGCAATCTTCACAACATCCCATGTAATATAGATAATAAAACGGGAGATAACGTAGTTGGCTTACACTCGCCACATCAATCAAGTACATAAAATAGCATTACATCATTCAACACTCATGGCCCGACTACGGCGCCAAAATAAAAGATAAAGCAACATGCGACACGGTCCCGATCACCCCCAACAGGGCACCACTACTGATCCTCAGGAAAGGAAACATAGTATCATTGAGAGTCCTCGTCGAACTCCCACTTGAGCTCGAGCGCGTCACCTGGAGCGGAATCGTCAGGCCCTGCATCTGGTTTAATAGTAATCTGTGAGCCACAGGGACTCGGCAATCTCGCACCCTCGCGATCAAGACTATTTAAGCTCAAAGGTAAGGCAAGGTAAATATGTGGAGCTGCAACAAGCGACTAGCAAATATGGTGGCTATCCTGTTCGCAAAAGAGAGCGAGAAGAGGAGGCAAAGCGCGAGCGAGAAACTAGAGGGCAACCTGCGCAAGCATTACTCCAACACCGTGTCCACTTCCTGGACTCCGCCGAGAAGAGGCCATCAAGGTAACACACTCAGTTGATTCATTTTAATTAAGTTAAGGTTTAAGTTATCTACAACCGGACATTAACAAATTCCCATCTGCCCATAACCGCGGGCACGGCTTTCGAAAGTTCAAATCCCTGCAGGGGAGTCCCAACTTAGCCCATGACAAGCTCTCACGGTCAACGAAGGAATAGACCTCCTCCTGAGACGTTCCGATCAGACTCGGTATCCCGGTTCTTCAAGACAACTCTGACAATGGTAAAACAAGTCCAGCAACACCACCCGCTGTGCCGACAAATCCCGATAGGAGCTGCACATATCTCGTTCTCAGGGCACACCAGATAAGCTAAGCATACGGGAGCCAATGTAACCCAAGTTGCCAAGGGACGGCCCTGCACGGTGCTCTAGGTTGGACCAACACTCAGAGGAGCACTGGCCCGGGGGAGTTTAAAATAAGATGACCCTTGAGTCCGCAAAACCCAACGGAAAAGGCTAGGTGGCAAATGGTAAAACCAAGGTTGGGCATTGCTGGAGGAGTTTTATTCAAGGCGGACTGTCAAGGGGTTCCCATTATAACCCAACCGTGTAAGGAACGCAAAATCCGGGAACATAACACCGATATGACGGAAACTAGGGCGGCAAGAGTGGAACAAAACACTAGGAGAGAGGCCGAGCCTGCCACCCTTTACCAAGTATATAGATGCATTAAGCTAACAAGATAATATAATGATATCCCAACAAGTAAATAATGTGCCAACAAGGAACGGCCTCCAATTTTCACGTACAACTAGCAACGCTATAAGAGGGGCTGAGCAAAGCGGTAACATAGGCAATCAACGGTTTGCTAGGACATGGTGGGTTAGAGGTTTGACATGGCAATTTGGGAGGCTTGAAAGCAAGTGGTAGGCATCGTAGCATTGGCATAGCAAAAGAGCGAGCATCTAGCATAGCAAAGATAGTAGTGATTTCGAGGGTATGATCATCTTGCCTGCAAAGTTGTCAGAGTTGACTGGATCCTCGAAAGCAAACTCAACGGGCTCCTCGTTAGCGAACTCGTCTCCCAGCTCTACCCAAACAAGACAAACAAGCAAACGGAACACAATCAACCACGTGCAAAGCTCAAACAATATGATGCAAAGATGATATGCTATGCGGGATGCGATCGGGATGCATATGCAAGATGTGACAAGGAATGCATGAACCTGGCCTCAACTTGGAAATCCATGTGTGCCACTGGAAAGATGAGATGAAATCGCTGGAAAACGATATAAAGAACGCCGGAATCGGAGTTACGGTTTGGAAATGGCAAGCAATTCAAATATGACCACATTCTGCGATTTACAGCAAGTAGCCATCTAAATGCAACAAGATGAACATGCTACAGCACCCAAACATGGCATCAAAATACATGGCAGGGATGCATTCAAGATGCTTAACAAAAGTCTAGCACTGAGCTACCGCCAATTCATCCATTAACAGGTTCAAACAAGCATAGCAAAAATGCATATGGTAAACAGATCTCAGACTTAATGAAATTAACACTTGTCTAGAATTTCAGATCAGGTAGCACACTTCGGAGCAACAAAACTATATTCTATAGGACCTGAACATGGCAAAGTAAAGCATGGCATGGAGCTACTCAAAGAGATTAACAAAAGTCCCTTAGTGACCTTGAGCCGAAAGGGATCAGAAAATACAATTGCAAGCATGTGAACATGGCAAACACATAATCAGTTCACAGACTTAGTGAAAACGGTAACATGCTGAAAACAGGTATCAAGTAGGCATGTTTACAAGCTCGATGCACTCACTATGGAGCAAGTCGTGACAAGCTAAGCATACATCCATCAAGAATACACAAAATGCAAGCTAGACATGGCAAGAACAATAGCATAGCATGCACGGATCAACTACAACATCCTCAGCAAAATCCTAACAAGTAGACAATCTTCCCAGATTCACGAAGTAGCAAAAGTAGAGCTCGATTGCTCAAGCTAGGGTGCTCCATAATTGCAAACAAAGACATGTATGGATAGAGCACTACAAGATTAACAAAACATCATTACTGATCATCCTCAAAAGAGGCACAGATCACTAGGAAAAAACATGAACATATGACAACATGAGATAAACAGCTCAAGGACTTAGTGGAATTGCCAAGTCCCTGAAATCAGCATTACCAAGTGCCTCACTTTGCAAGCTCGTGCTAGTCACCACACACATCACCAAAATACATGGGTTGCACCTCTGAAAAGATGGCACAACCCTTAACAAAACATATGTAGAGCTTATGGGCATATCATGCACACAATAATCATGGCAAAAATGACAAATATCTAAATGGAGCAGCAGGTCTGACAATTATCTCAAGTAGCCCTCTTCTAACAGCATTTCGGGCATCCAGATGAACTCAAATGAAAATGATGCAATGAAATGAAGTGATGTACTCTCTGAGATGAACATTTTGATATGCTATAAGCTAAAAACGGAGCTACAGATCCAAAGTTACGGCACGATGAACAGGGCAACATGAACTAGGGTTTCGGGAGAAAGTCAACCCGCGGTGGATCTAGATCTCAGATCTGGCACTGTAGCAGCTCGGCGTGGTACTGTTCACCGGTTGACCCCAAGGTCGCCGGAGGCTCGCCGGACTCCGGCGAAGCGGTGAGGGTGCGGGAGAGGCAGGAGGAGGCTGGAGATGCCCGAATCCGGTCCGGGACGGCGCGACGGCGAGGTGGAGAAGGCCAGGCGGCGAGGAGGCGAACCAGGGCGGCGGAGGCGGCGCGGCGACTCGCCAGCGTTGACTGCGAGGCGGCAGCAGGGCACGCACCGGCGCGGGAGGCGGCAAGCGTCGCGAGGAGGAATAGGCGCGGGAGGCGGCGCTCGGCTTCGGGCCAGGGAGGGCCGGAGGCGGGCCGCGCGGGCCTCGGCGGCGGCGGGGACAGGCCAGGACGCGTGGCAGGAGGAGAGTGGCTGGGGGAGCGGGGCGGACACGTCCGGCACCGGCGGACGTGTCCGGCGGCGGCGGAGGAGATCTTTTTTAGGGTTTGGGAGAGGGGATCCGCGAATTTAGAGGAGGGGTCTATATATAGGCATAGAGGGAGCTAGGAGAGTCCAAATGAGGTGCGGTTTTCGGCCACGTGATCGTGACCGAACGCTCTAGATGATGGAGAGGGTTCTGATGGGTTTGGGGCCAAAATGGAGGGGTGTTGGGCTGCAACACACACGAGGCCTTTTCGGTCCCTCGGTTAACCGTTGGAGTATCAAACAAAGTCCAAATGGTACGAAACTTGACAGGCGGTCTACCGGTAATGAACCAAGGCTGATTGGCAAGTCTCGGTCCAATCCGGGAATGTTTAATCCCCACACACGAAAGAAGGCTAGAAATGACCACCGGAGGAGAACGAAGCGCCGGAATGCAAAACGGACAACGGGGAAAATGCTCAAATGCATGAGATGAACACGTATGCAAATGCAATGCACATGATGACATGATATGAGATGCATGGCAATGATAACAACATACGGAGACAAAGACCCGAACCCGAGAAAATAAAATAACTTAACGCCGGAAACGGCAAGAGTTGGAGTACAAATTGGGTAAGTTACATCCGGGGTGTTACAACACTCCACCACTACGAAAGGATCTCGTCCCGAGATCTAGGACTGAAATAACACCGGGTACTCAGAATGGAGGTGATCCTCGCGTTCCCAGGTAGCTTCACGGTCGGTATGGTGTGACCACTTGACTTTGAGGAATTTGATTGACTTGTTGCGAGTCTTGCGTTCAGTCTCTTCAAGAATAGCAACTGGGTGCTCATGATAGGAGAGATCTTCTTGGAGCTCAATGTCCTCAAAGTTGACGATGCGGTCAGGAGTCTTGAAGCACTTTCGAAGCTGAGAGACATGGAACACATCATGAACATTTGCAAAGTTTGAAGGAAGCTCGAGTTGATAGGCGAGATCGCCTCTCTTGCTGACAATCTTGAAAGGTCCCACGTATCTAGGGGCAAGCTTACCTTTGATATCGAAGCGACGAGTACCTTTCATAGGAGAGACGCGGAGGTAAACATGATCTCCGATCTCGAAAGCCAAATCACAGTGCTTACTGTCATAGTAGCTCTTCTGACGGGATTGGGCTGCTTTGAGGTTATCTCGAATGACTTTGCACATTTCCTCTGCCTTTGTGATTAAGTCATTTCCGAGAAGCTGACGTTCACCAGTTTCAGACCAGTTGAGAGGGGTACGACACTTCCTGCCATACAAAATTTCAAATGGGGCCTTGCCCGAACTTGCTTGAAAACTGTTGTTGTAGGAGAATTCAACATAAGGAAGACAATCCTCCCACTTCATGCCGAAGGAGATCACACAAGCCCTGAGCATATCTTCAAGAATCTGGTTGACACGCTCGACTTGATCGCTAGTTTGAGGATGGAAAGTTGTGCTGAAGCGGATGTTGGTGCCCATGGCCTTCTGAAAAGAATCCCAAAACTTGGAGGTAAAGATGCTGCCAGGGTCTGAAGAGATCACTTGTGGAATACTGTGCAGAGAGACAATTCGAGAGGCATAGAGTTCCGCCAATTGAGTTGCAGTGATTGACTCTTTGATAGGCAGAAAGTGAGCCACTTTGGTGAGCTTGTCGATGACAACGAATATAGCATCATTGCCACGCTTGGACTTTGGAAACCCAGTCACGAAGTCCATTTCAATGTGGTCAAACTTCCATTCTGGAATGGCAAGAGGTTGGAGGAGACCCGCTGGCCTTTGGTGTTCTGCCTTCACTCTTCTGCAGACATCACATTCAATCACGAACTGAGCAATCTCTCGCTTCATTCGAGTCCACCAATAAGCCTGCTTGAGGTCCTGATACTTCTTCGTGCTCCCAGGGTGGATGGAGAGGAGGGAATTGTGAGCCTCGTTCATGATCACTTTACGAAGTTCACCTTTGGGCACAACAATACGATCCTCGAAGAAGAGAGTATCCTTGTCATCAAGGCGGTAGCACTTGTACTTGGGTTGACTCTTGGCAATCCCAATCTTCACCTTTTTCACCATAGCATCAAGAAGCTGGGCTTGGCGAATCTGGTCTTCCAAGGTAGGAGAGACTTGAAGGTTGGCGAGGAAACCTTGAGGAACAACTTGCAGATTAAATTTGCGGAAAGCTTCACAAAGCTCGGGTTGATAAGGCTTGAGAATCAGACTGTTGCAATAAGCCTTCCTGCTCAATGCGTCAGCAATCACATTGGCCTTGCCTGGAGTATACTCGATACTCGGATTATACTCTTGAATCATTTCAACCCATCGAGTTTGTCTGAGGTTGAGATTAGGCTGAGTGAAAATGTACTTGAGACTCTTGTGATCAGTGAAAATGTCCACTTTTCTTCCCAATAAGAGATGTCTCCAAGTCAAAAGAGCATGCACAACTGCCGCCAACTCGAGATCATGAGTGGGCTAGTTCTTCTCATTGGGCTTCAACTGGCGAGAGGTATAAGCAACAACTTTATTCTCTTGCATCAACACTGCGCCAAGACCTTGGAGAGAGGCATCACAAAAGACCTCGTACAGCTTGGATTCATCAGGTGGAGTCTGAACTGGAGCAGTGATCAATTTCTCTTTCAAAGTGTTGAAAGCAATGTCACACTCCGAAGACCAAACGTACTTGACGTGCTTCTGGAGAAGATTTGAGAGAGGCTTCATGATCTTAGAAAAGTTTTCAACGAATCTTCGGCAGTAGCTTGCGAGACCAAGGAAGCTACGAAGTTGCTTCACGTTCTGAGGAGGTTCCCAATTCACAATTGCAGACACCTTCTCAGGATTCACCGCAATGCCCTTGGCAGAGATGATATGACCAAGATAAAGAACCTCATCGAGCCAAAATTTGCATTTGGAGAACTTGGCGTAGAACTTGTGTTCCCTCAACTTATCGAGTACCAAACGCAAGTGCTTGGCATGATCTTCCTTGTTCTTCGAGAAAACTAGAATGTCGTCGAGATAGACCAAAACGAAGTCATTGGTGTAGGCGTTGAAGATGAAGTTCACCATGTGAGAGAACGTCGAAGGAGCGTTGACAAGGCCAAAAGACATGACAATGTATTCGTATGAACCATAGCTTGTCCTGAAAGCCGTCTTGGGAATATCTTGCTCACGGATTCGAATCTGATGATAACCCATATGGAGATCAAGCTTGGAGAAAACTTGGGCACCTTTGAGTTGTTCGAACAGCTCATTGATGTTGGGAAGTGGGTATTTGTTCTTGATGGTCTTCTTGATCAATGGACGATAATCAACACAAAGTCGGTCCGTTCCATCCTTCTTCTTCACAAAAAGAACACCACAACCCCACGGAGAAGAACTAGGCTGGATGAGACCCATTCTCTCTTGAATATCGAGTTGCTTCTTCAGCTCCTTCAACTCTTCAGGTCTGAGCTTGTAAGGACGCTTGCACACTGGTTCCGTGCCAGGCTCAAGATCAATAACAAATTCAACTGGCCGGTGCGGAGGCATTCCTGGAAGCTCTTCTGGAAAGACGTGTTGATATTCGCAAACGACTGGAATTTGCGAGATAGCATCCAGTTCACCCTTTTCATTAAGAGAAAACAGACGGATTGTATCATCACGAGCGGCAAAGACAATTACATCCTTAGACGAATGAGTCAATTGAATCTGCCTGGCTGCACAATCAAGCTGAGCCTTGTGCTTAGAAAGCCAATCCATCCCGAGAATAAGATCAATATCCGAGTTACCAAGAACCATTGGGGAAGCCAGAAACTTGAAATCACCCATCATGATAAAAATATCCGGGACTATTGAAGTAGCCCTCATAGACTTAGCCGGAGAAACCACTCCCATAGGTTTATCCAACATTTGCGAAACGAAGTCATGCTTGGAAACAAATGATCTTGACATGAAACAATGCGATGCACCAGTGTCAAAAATAACTTTTGCGGGAGAAGAGTTAACTGGAAAGTTACCCATGATGACATCTGATGAGTCCTCTGCCTGAGCTGCATTCAGCAAGTTGACCTTAGCGTGCTTGGGGTTATGCTTGACCACAACTGTACTTGCCGATCTGACAGGAGGAGGAGGAGGAAGACACCTCTGGTTGAAACACTTGTTGGCATAGTGACCCTTCTGTTGGCACTTGTTGCACGTGACCTCTGAAAGCGGACGGTGATACGGAGCACTCGATCTTGGAGGTTGAGACGAAGTCTTGTTCTGAAAGCCAGGGTTGGGTGGGTGGGAAGATCCACTGCCACCTTTGCTCTTCTGCTGATACGGCTGCCGGAACGGAGGAGGAGGAAGCCAATACTTCTGCTGCTTGGCCACTTGAGTAGAGGAAGAAGGAGTAGCATCTCTGACTCGCTTCTTGGAAGCATCACACCTCAATTGAGCGGCCTCTTGCTTCAATGCCATGTTGTAGAACTCATCGTACCTCAAGGGCTCAAAGAGGACAAGAGCGAGCTGGATTTCTTCTCTGAGACCACCCCTGAACTGGTATATCATGCTCTTCTCATCAGGGACGTCCTGCTTGGCAAAACGGGCGAGCTTCTGAAACAACTTGTTGTAGTCGTAGACAGACAAAGAGCCTTGCTTCAGGTTGCGGAATTCCTCATGCTTGCTTTCAACCACACTCTTAGGGATATGGTGAGCTCTGAAATCTTGACGGAATTCATCCCAAGTGATAACACGTCCACCTCTGGAATCCTTGTACTGCTGGAACCATTCTGCAGCTTGATCTTTGAGTTGGAATGAAGCGAACTTGACAAAATCCTCAGGCCTGACGTTACTGCACTCGAAATAGTTGCACAGATCCACGAGCCAATCGTCAGCATCGGTTGCCTCAACACAATTGCTGAAAGTCTTTGGCCCATTAGCAAGGAACTGGTTGAGTGTAGCAAAGTGATTCTGATTGTTGCCTTGGTTCCCTTGGTTGCCTTGATTACGCTCTTGAAGAATTTGCATGATCAACTGTGTGTTTGCATTGGTTGCGGCCATCACAGCTTGCCATGCCTCCGGAGGAGGTGGAGGTGGTGGCGGATCAGGATTCATAGTCGTGCGCGTTGGAGGAGCCATCCTGAAGAGGTGGACATCCATTAGCACACTAATAGACAAATATTGAAGCTGAATCCAACGGAATGAAAATTGCAACATATAGTCTTCACATCTGAACAAAATGAACGAATGCATTCCTCTTGAAATGGTCACATATCCATAAATTGAGAAGCCACTTAGAATTAAGGTAGAGAAATAAATCAATAAGGTACGAATCAAGAACGAATAATCGGTAAGAAATCCCAATCTCAAACCAACTATCCGTGGAAGAAGAACTAGAGCTACTAGAATTCCCACCTATGAAACTCTCGAACCTTTCCGGTTATGCAATCAGGTGTTGGGGATATAGGGGAAGCATAATATCTCACCCAATTCTAGCAAATCCTACATCCAGCTGTATCCATCCTTCAACACATAACCGAGAAAAATTTCGGAAACCATCTACCTTAACCTTCGAAAAGCATCCGTTATACAAGTTATGGCGATACTCCCGAACTCCCGCCCCAGTACTGGGTGGCGTTGAGGTTATCTCACCAATGAACTGCATAAAAGAGATTTTTGATGTCGGCGTACTAGACTCAGGTATTCCAGAACTGCAACGATAAAATTATGACGACAACACCTCAGAGCTCAACTCCCCGGGACACTTCCACAAAACCCCTGACAGGATGATTCCAAGATACCCTCGTGATCCTAAAAAAATTAGTAAAAATTGAGAAGAGAAGAGTCAAAACTCTACGTCAGGATGCCTTACCAGAGCGATGAGGAGACTCGGGAGTAAAAAGAATTCCTAAACTCTCCGATATATAATTCCTAAATGACTCAAAACATTTTTCTAGACACAACTCGGCCGCTAATAACAAATCAAGCAATGGGGCTCCTAAGGTCGGGGAAGGCTCTGATTACCAACTTGTAACACCCTCTATGCGACTATCTCTCCCACGTGTCGAGGCACGACTTAGAGGCATAATCGCATTGAAGGCATATGTCGCAAGTTAGGCAATCTTCACAACATCCCATGTAATATAGATAATAAAAGGGGAGATAACATAGTTGGCTTACACTCGCCACGTCAATCAAGTACATAAAATAGCATTACATCATTCAACACTCATGGCCCGACTACGGCGCCAAAATAAAAGATAAACCAACATGCGACACGGTCCCGATCACCCCCAACAGGGCACCACTACTGATCCTCAGGAAAGGAAACATAGTATCGTTGAGAGTCCTCGTTGAACTCCCACTTGAGCTCGAGCGCGTCACCTGGAGCGGAATCGTCAGGCCCTGCATCTGGTTTAATAGTAATCTGTGAGCCACAGGGACTCAGCAATCTCGCACCCTCGCGATCAAGACTATTTAAGCTCAAAGGTAAGGCAAGGTAAATATGTGGAGCTGCAGCAAGCGACTAGCAAATATGGTGGCTATCCTGTTCGCAAAAGAGAGCGAGAAGAGGAGGCAAAGCGCGAGCGAGAAACTAGAGGGCAACCTACGCAAGCATTACTCCAACACCGTGTCCACTTCCCGGACTCCGCCGAGAAGAGGCCATCACGGTAACACACTCAGTTGATTCATTTTAATTAAGTTAAGGTATAAGTTATCTACAACCGGACATTAACAAATTCCCATCTGCCCATAACCGCAGGCACGACTTTCGAAAGTTCAAATCCCTGTAGGGGAGTCCCAACTTAGCCCGTGACAAGCTCTCACGGTCAACGAAGGAATAGGCCTCCTCTCGAGACATTCCGATCAGACTCGGTATCCTGGTTCTTCAAGACAACTTCGACAATGGTAAAACAAGTCCAGCAACACCACCCGCTGTGCCGACAAATCTCGATAGGAGCTGCACATATCTCGTTCTCAGGGCATACCGGATAAGCTAAGCGTACGGGAGCCAGCGTAACCCAAGTTGCCAAGGGACGGCCCCGCACGGTGCTCTAGGTTGGACCAACACTCAGAGGAGCACTGGCCCGGGGGGGTTTAAAATAAGATGACCCTTGAGTCCGCGAAACCCAAGGGAAAAGGCTAGGTGGCAAATGGTAAAACCAAGGTTGGGCATTGCTGGAGGAGTTTTATTCAAGGTGGACTGTCAAGGGGTTCCCATTATAACCCAACCGCGTAAGGAACGCAAAATCTGGGAACATAACACCGATATGACGGAAACTAGGGTGGCAAGAGTGGAACAAACACTAGGCGAGAGGCAAAGCCTTCCACCCTTTACCAAGTATATAGATGCATTAAGCTAACAAGATAATATAATGATATCCCAACAAGTAAATAATGTGCCAACAAGGAACGGCCTCCAATTTTCACCTGCAACTAGCAACGCTATAAGAGGGGCTGAGCAAAGTGGTAACATAGCCAATCAACGGTTTGCTAGGACATGGTGGGTTAGAGGTTTGACATGGCAATTTGGGAGGCTTGAAAGCAAGTGGTAGGCATCGTAGCATTGGCATAGCAAAAGAGCGAGCATCTAGCATAGCAAAGATAGTAGTGATTTCGAGGGTATGATCATCTTGCCTGCAAAGTTGTCAGAGTTGACTGGATCCTCGAAAGCAAACTCAACGGGCTCCTCGTTAGTGAACTCGTCTCCCAGCTCTACCCAAACAAGACAAACAAGCAAATGGAACACAATCAACCACGTGCAAAGCTCAAACAATATGATGCAAAGATGATATGCTATGCGGGATGCGATGCGGGATGCATATGCAAGATGTGACAAGGAATGCATGAACCTGGCCTCAACTTGGAAATCCAAGTGTGCCACTGGAAAGATGAGATGAAATCGCTTGAAAACAATATAAAGAACGCCGGAATCGGAGTTACGGTTTGGAAATGGCAAGCAATTCAAATATGACCATGTTCTACGATTTACAGCAAGTAGCCATCTAAATGCAATAAGATGAACATGCTACAGCACCCAAACATGGCATCAAAATACATGGCAGGGATGCATTCAAGATGCTTAACAAAAGTCTAGCACTGAGCTAGGCCAATTCATCCATTAACAGGTTCAAACAAGCATGGCAAAAATGCATATGGTAAACAGATCTCAGACTTGGTGAAATTAACACTTGTCTGGAATTTCAGATCAGGTAGCACACTTCGGAGCAACAAAACTATATGCTACAGGACCTGAACATGGCAAAGTAAAGCATGGCATGGAGCTACTCAAAGAGCTTAACAAAAGTCCCTTAATGACCTTGAGCCGAAAGGGATCAGAAAATACAATTGCAAGCATGTGAACATGGCAAACACAAAATCAGTTCTCAGACTTAGTGAAAACGGTAACATGCTGAAAACAGGTATCAAGGAGGCATGTTTACGAGCTCGATGCACTCACTACGGAGCAAGTCGTGACAAGATAAGCATACATCCATCAAGAATACACAAAATGCAAGCTAGACATGGCAAGAACAATAGCATATCATGCACGGATCAACTACAACATCCTCGACAAAATCGCTAACAAGTAGAGAATCTGCTCAGATTCAAGAAGTAGCAAAAGTAGAGCTCGATTGACTCAAGCTAGAATGCTCCATAATTGTAAACAAAGTCATGGATGGATAGAGAACTACAAGATTAACAAAACATCCTTACTGATCATCCTCAAAAGAGGCACAGATCACTAGGAAAAAACATGAACATATGGCAACAGGAGATAAACAGCTCAAGGACTTGGTGGAATTGCTAAGTCCCTGAAATCAGCATTACTAAGTGCCTCACTTTGCAAGCTCGTGCTAGTCACCACACACATCAGAAAAATACATGGCTTGCACCTCTGAAAAGATGGCAAAACCCTTAACAAAACATATGTAGAGCTCATGGGCATATCATGCACACAATAATCATGGCAAAAATGACAAATATCTAAATGGAGCAGCAGATCTGACAATTATCTCAAGTAGCCCTCTTCTAACAGCATTTCGGGCATCAAGATGAACTCAAATGAAAAGGATGCAATGAAATGAAATGACGTACTCTCTGAGGCGAACATTTTGATATGCTATAAGCCAAAAACGGAGCTACAGATGCAAAGTTACGGCACATTGAACAGGGCAACATGAACTAGGGTTTCGGGAGAAAGTCAACCCGCGGTGGATCTGGATCTCAGATCTGGCACTGTAGCAGCTCGGCGTGGTACTGTTCACAGGTTGACCCCGAGGTCGCCGGAGGCTGGCCGGACTCCGGCGAAGCGGTGAGGGCGCGGGGGAGGCAGGAGGAGGCCGGAGATGCCCGGATCCGGCCCGGGACGGCGCGGCGGCGAGGTGGAGAAGGCCGGGCGGCGAGGAAGCGAACCGGGGTGGCGGAGGCGGCGCGGCGACTCGCCGGCGTTGACTGCGAGGCGGCGGCGGGGCACGCACCGGCGCGGGAGGCGGCGAGTGTCGCGAGGAGGAAGAGGCGAGGAGGAAGAGGCGCGGGAGGCGGCTCTCGGCTTCGGGCCAGGGAGGGCCGGAGGCGGGCCGCGCGGGCCTCGTCGGCGGCGGGGATAGGCCGGGACGCGTGGCAGGAGGAGAGTGGCTGGGGGGAGCGGGCGGACACGTCCGGCACCGGCGGACGTGTCCGACGGCGGCGGAGGAGATCTTTTTTAGTGTTTGGGAGAGGGGATCCGCGAATTTAGAGGGGTCTATATATAGGCATAGAGGGAGCTAGGAGAGTCCAAATGAGGTGCGGTTTTCGGCCACGCGATCGTGATCGAATGCTCTAGATGATGGAGAGGGTTTTGATGGGTTTTGGGCCAAAATGGAGGGGTGTTGGGCTGCAACACACACGAGGCCTTTTCGGTCCCTCGGTTAACCGTTGGAGTATCAAACAAAGTCCAAATGGTACGAAACTTGACAGGCGGTCTACCGGTAGTGAACCAAGGCCGCTTGGCAAGTCTCGGTCCAATCCGGGAATGTTTAATTCCCACACACGAAAGAAGGCTAGAAATGACCACCGGAGGAGAACAAAGCGCCGGAATGCAAAACGGACAACGGGGAAAATGCTCAAATGCATGAGATGAACACGTATGCAAATGCAATGCACATGATGACATGATATGAGATGCATGGCAACGATAACAACACACGGAGACAAAGACCCGAACCCGAGAAAATAAAATAACTTAACGCCGGAAACGGCAAGAGTTAGAGTAAAAATTGGGTAAGTTACATCCGGGGTGTTACACCAGACTTCCAAGCTGCTTTCTATGCCCGCTTCATTCCTCAGGGAGTCATGGACCGGAAGAAGCGTGAGTTCCGCAGCCTCACCCAGGGCAACAAAACTGTCGAAGCTTATCAGTGGGATTTTTTGGATTTATCCTGCTATGCTGAAGAAGACATCGCAACTGATCCACGCAGACAGGAGAAGTTCCATGATGGCCTTCAAGCTGACATCAAGCTCGCACTTCTAGTGCATGACTTTGCTGATTTCACCACCTTGGTGAACAAGGCCATCAATGTCGAAACAGGTCTGCAGGAACACTAGAGCTCTCACAGGTGCAACCGTGACACAGGCTCATCTTCGGGCCCGTCCTCGCAGAAGCGTAGGATATGGATTCCCAACAACATGTACCAGCCAACTGCACCTGCTCCAAGGCAGTCCTATGCTGCACCGCGCCTGCCTCCCCCACCAACTAGGCAGCCAAGACTTCTAGCTCCACCACCCCGAGCTCCTATTCCCACTCCCAATAATGGTCTGTGCTACAAGTGTGGTCAACCAGGTCACCTCGCCAGGAACTGCTTTCAGAACCAGAATCAACTGGCCCTTCCCGCAGCTGGCCGTGGAAGCAACCATCCCCGCAACACCAATGCCAGGTCTTATGGTCGTGTTCATGCCAACCATGTTGATCTCAATGATGCTCAAGACCAGCCTGCTACTGTGATGGGTACACTCCTCGTAAATTAAGTACCTGCATCTGTTTTATTCGATTCAGGAGCATCACATTCATTCATGTCAGAAGATTTTGCATACAAGAACGACATTAGATGTGAGGAGATGAACACTTCAGTAGTGGTAAAAACCCCCGTGGGACAATGTCAAACCTCCATGGTTGGCATCGACGTCCCTATGGAAATCGAAGGGCTGGAATTCTATGCCTCTCCCATTATCCTGAAGTCGTCTAACATCGACCTCATTCTGGGGATGGATTGGATGAAAGCGCATACTGCTTCTATAGTTTGCGCCACTAAGACCATCCATCTGCTACACCCTTCTGATGAGATAGTTACTTACCAGGCTCATCTTGTTCAAAATGCCGAGGCATGGCTTTATGCCTTCAATGCATTGAACGCTGCACCACTCGAGGGCATGGAAAACATTCCCATCGTTTGCGAATTCCAAGACGTCTTTCCTAAAGAACTTCCATGGATTCCCCCTGCTAGAGCTGTCGAATTCATCATCGACTTGAAACCAGGCACCACTCCTATAGCCAAACGACCCTACAAGATGCCGCCGCATGAACCCATTGAGCTTAAGGAGGAATCGACAAATCTCTTCGCAAAGGTTTCATTCGCCCTAGTTGCTCTCCTTGGGGAGCACCTTCTCTCTTTGTTAAGAAGAAGGATGGGACAAACCGATTAGTCCAAGATTATTGTCCTATTAACCAAGCCACTAGACATAACAAATATCCCCTCCCTCGGATCAATAATCTTTATGATCAACTGGCTGGTTCATTAGTGTTCTCCAAACTTGACTTGAGGTTGGGTTACCACCAGATCCGTGTTCTTGAAGAGGATATCCCAAAGACCGCCTTCGTGACTCGATATGGATCGTACGAATACACCGTCATGTCATTCGGCTTAATGAATGCTCCAGCCACCTTCTCTTGTCTGATGAACTATATATTCATGGATTACCTCGACAAGTTCGTCGTGGTTTATCTGGATGATATCCTGGTATTTTCCAAGCACAAAGAAGAACATGCTGAACATCTTCGTCTTGTGCTGGAAAAGCTTCGAGAGCATCAACTGTATGCTAAGTATTCCAACTGTGAATTATGGCTCCCCGAAGTAACCTATCTTGGGCATGTCATCTCCAAGGATGGTATTGCCGTCAACCCTGAACGAGTCCGGTCTATTCTCGATTGGACTCCTCCGAAGAATTTCAAGCAAGTTAGAAGTTTTCTCGGACTCGCCAGCTATTGCCGTCGATCTGTCGAGAACTTCTCCAAGATCGCCAGGCCTCTGACTAACCTGTTGCATAAGGGCTTCAAGTTCCAATGGACAGACAAATGTCATGAAAGTTTCTAGGCACTCAAAGACAAGTTGACTTCTGCCCCAGTGCTTGCTCCACCTGATACTAAGAAGGACTTCATCATTTACCGCGACGCTTCCCGTCAAGGATTAGGTTGTGTCCTAATGCAAGAGCGTAGAGTGATTGCTTACGCCTCTCGACAACTGCACCCTCACGAAGAAAACTACCTAGTTCAAGATCTTGAGCTTGCTGCTGTCATTCATGCTCTGAAGCAGTGGAGACATTACCTTCTCGGTAATCATTGCGAGATCTTCACCGACCACCAAAGTCTGAAGTATATGTTTACTTAGCCAGACATGAACCTCGGTCAGCAGAGATGGATGGAGACTGTTGCAGACTTTCATGTAGGTATATCCTATACCCCAGGCAAGGCTAATGTAATGGTTGATGCCTTGAGCCGCAAGTCTTACTGTAATCACCTCTAGGTTCACAAAGTTCAACCCTCGTTGGTCGAAGAGTTTAGAAAGTTGAACCTTCATATTGTCCCTCCTAGTGCACTCGCTCCCCCTCCCCCAGAGTTCCAAAAGATGAGTCTTCGTGTTGTTACTAAGGGTTCTCTAAATACCCTGGCTGTCATACCAAATCTCGTAGACGGTATAAAGACTATTCAAGGTTATGACTCTGAAGTCCAGAAGATTAAACACCATCTCATAGAAGGAAAGCCCTCATTCTTCACTATCGCCAATGATGGCGCCTTGTACTTCAAAGGCCGCCTAGTGGTACCATGTTCGAGGAAAAACCTGGATCAAACAAAAAAGGTTATGAAAGAAGCTCATGATACGCCTTTGTCTATTCATCCCGCTAGTATAAAGATGTTCCAAGACATCCGTCAGAGATTCTGGTGGTCTAATATGAAGCAAGACATTGCTTGATATGTTGCTGAGTGTGACATTTGCCGCTGTATCAAAGCAGAGCATCAAAGGCCTGCTGGGACTCTGCAACCTATCACTACTCCTGAATGGAAATGGGACCATGTTGAGATGGACTTCGTCACTGGGTTTCCCAAATCGCAGAAAGGTAATGATGCTATTATTGTCGTCATTGATCAGCTTTCTAAAGTTGCACATTTTTTGGCGGTCAAAGAAACAATCACTGCTAGTCAGCTTGCAACTCTCTACATGTCCAGAATTGTTTCACTTCTTGGTATTCCACTGGTTATCATTCAGACAGTGGCAGCTTGTTTACTTCAAGGTTCTGGGCAAGTTTCCAAGAAGATATGGGAACTCATCTGTCGTTCAGTACTGCGTTTCATCCTCAGTCGCAAGGACAGGTTAAACGTGTCAACCAAGTTCTCGAAGAAATGCTTCGATCTTGTGTAATTTCCTTCGGTAAGAAGGTGGAGGAATCTCTTCCGTATGTGGAGTTCTCTTATAATAATAGCTATCCAGCTAGTCTGAAGATGGCCCCCTTCGAAGTGTTATATGGACGAAAGTGTCGGACCCCTCCGAGCTGGTCAGAAACTGGGGGAACGTCCAATCTTCGGTCTGGATATCATCCAACAGGCCAAAGAAAAAGTCCTCATTATTCGCGAGAATCTCAAGACTATTCAGTCACGTCAGAAAAGTCAGTATGACCGTCATCACAAAGACATGGTCTATCAACCTGGCGAAAAGGCTTATCTTCAAGTTACACCAATGAAGGGTGCTCACTGCTTCGGGATCAAGGGCAAGCTAGCTCCTTGCTATATTGGCCCATTCACTATTCTCGAAAGGCGTGGAAAAGTGGCATATCAACTGGAGCTTCCGCCGAACCTTTCTCAGGTTAATGATGTGTTCCACGTGTCACAGCTCCGCCATTGCTTCAAGGACCCAATCCGAGCAGTGGATCATGAAGTGCTCGAAATGCAACAGGACCTAATCCTATAAAGAGCATCCGGTTCGCCTTCTCAACCAAGCTGAACGCCTCACACGTCAGAAAGCGATCAAGTTCCTCAATGTCCAGTGGTCGCATCACTCTAAAGATGAAGCCACTTGGGAGCGCGAGGACCGCCTGCGTGATGAATACCCCGCACTGTTTCCCTCTACCTCCTAAAATCTCGGGACGAGATTTCTTGTAGTGGAGGAGTTTTGTAATGCCCGGATGATTATGCTACAGTAAACCCATGCTAATGATGCCACGTCACCTCTGTTACTATCGCTAATCTCACGTCGGTTCAAAAACTGGTTCAAAAATCATATTCAAAAATATGGCGAACGATAAAAGCTTTCAAACATTAAAACAAAATTATTCGGTTAGTGCCAATTATTACATAGGTAATTATTGTGAAGAAAATACTTTTTTAGAAAATGCCTAAATAATTTAAATTGAAATAAAACAGAAAATAAAATAAAAAAAGAAAAAAACTCCCCCCATTGGGCCATCTGTGGCCCAGCTGGCCACCAGGCCGGCCCAACCGGCAAGCCCACCCCCACTCCATATCCCCCCTGGACACCCAAACCCTAACCGACACTTCCCCCACTCCCTCTCGCTTCCCCCCTCCAGATCAGATCTGGATCGGGGCTGCGACCCCGTCGCCGCTCGACGACCCGCCGACGCCTACCGCTGGACTGCATGTCGCCGCCGCCCGAGGACCTCGCCGGATGCCACCTCGCGTAGCCTTCCTCGCCGGACTTCCTCCCCCGCGCGCGTCGTGCCCGTCCCCCACCTCAAGCCCCGCTGCACATGCTCTACCTTCCCCTCGTGAGCGCCCCTCCTCTCTCCCTCGTGCCCGCATGCGCGCTCACCACCACCCGCTCGCCCTGCCTCTGCTACTCTGCTGCTCCTGCCGATGCGCCTCCCCGGTGCCCGCCTCAACCGCGCCCGCCCGATGCGCTCCCCTGCACCCGTGTGCTCTCTGCGCGCGCCCGCGTGGCCGGCCGCCGTAGTCACTGGTCGGCCTCCCCGTGCTCGCCGCGCCCCGCCCGTGTCCTGCTCCCGTCGCTCCATGCTGCCCTGCGAGTGGCCGCTCCCTCTTCCCGCGCTTGTGCCGCCTCAAGCTCGCGCGCCTGCGCATGGCCCAGCCGCTGCTGCCGTGCACCCCGGCCACCCCCTGCTCACCCTGCAGCCACTCCCTCGGGCCTGGCTACGCCTCTACACGCTCCCCTGCGTGTGCTCGCGCCAAGCCTCGCGCCCTTCGACATGCGGCCCTCCTTGCCGTGCTGTCGCGGCTCCGCCGTCCCAACCTCGCTGTTGCTTCGCTTTGCCGTACCCACGGCCACCTCCGACACCGCGCCAGCGCCCAGTTGTGCCTGCTCGGCCCTTGCGCAAGTTAGGCTCCAGCAGCACCGCTCCCGCTTGGCCCCGTGCTCGCCCGCTCCCATTGTCGCCCGTGTCGCCGTGCTCCAGCTCGCTTGCTGCCACCTCTGCCAGCCACTGCGTGATACGTCCATTTTGCATCATGCTTTTATATCGATATTTATTGCATTATGGGCTGTTATTTCACTTTATGTCACAATACTTATGACTATTCTCTCTTATTTTACAAGGTTTACATAAGGAGGGAGAATGCCGGCAGCTGGAATTCTGGGCTGGAAAAGGAGCAAATATTAGAGACCTATTCTGCGCAACTCCAAAAGTCCTGAAACTCCACGGAACATCTTAAAATAAATAAAGAAAAATCCTCGCCAAAGATGAAGGCCAGGGGACCACACCCTGCTCACGAGGGTGGGGGGCGCGGCCCCCTCCCCCTAGGGCGCGCCCCCTACCTCGTGGGCCCCCTGGTGGCTCTCCGACGTCCATCTTCTGCTATATGAAGTCTTTCGATGAGAAAAAAATAAGAAGGAACTTTTCGGGACGAGACTCCACCGTCACGAGGCGGAACCTTGGCAGAACCAATCTAGAGCTCCGGCAGAGCTGTTCTACCGAGGATACTTCCCTCCGGGAGGGGGAAATCATCACCATCGTCATCACCAACGCTGCTATCATCAGGAGAGGGCAATCTCCATCAACATCTTCACCAGCACCATCTCATCTCCAAACCCTAGTTCATCTCTTGTATCCAATTCTTGTCTCAAAGTCCGGGATTGGTGCTAGTAGTGTTGATTACTCCTTGTAGTTGATGCTAGTTGGTTTATTTGGTGGAAGATCATATGTTCAAATACTATATGCATATTATTACCCCTCTGATTATGAACATGAATATGCTTTGTGAGTAATTATGTTTGTTCCTGAGGACAAGGGAGAAGTCTTGCTATTAGTAGTCATGTGGTTTTGGTATTCGTTTGATATTTTGATAAGATGTATGTTGTCTAGCCTCTAGTGGTGTTATGTGAACGTCGACTACATAACACTTCACCATTATTTGGGCCTAGAGGAAGGCATTAGGAAGTAATAAGTAGATGATGGGTTGCTAGAGTGACAGAAGCTTAAACCCTAGTTTATGTGTTGCTTCGTAAGGGGCTGATTTGGATCCATATGTTTCATGCGATGGTTAGGTTTACCTTAATACTTTTGTTGTAGTTGCGGATGCTTGCAATAGAGGTTAATCATAAGTGGGATGCTTGTTCAAGTAAGAACATCACCCAAGCACCGGTCCACCCACATATCAAATTATCAAAGCATCGAACGTGGATCATATGAACGTGATGAAAACTAGCTTGATGATATTCCCATGTGTCCTCGGGAGCGCTTTTCCTTATATAGGAGTTTGTTCTGGCTTGTCCTTTGCTACAAAAAGGATTGGGCCACCTTGCTGCACTTTATTTATTTTTGTTACTTGTTGCTCCTTACAATTTACCTTATCACAAAACTATCTGTTACAACTTATTTCAGTAATTGCAGAGAATACCTTGCTGAAAACCGCTTATCATTTCCTTCTACTCCTCCTTGGGTTCGACACTCTTACTTATCGAAAGGACTATGATAGATCCCCTATACTTGTGGGTCATCAAGACTCTTTTCTAGCACTGTTGCCGGGGAGTGTAGCGCCTTTGGTAAGGAAAAATTTATATAGTGTGCTGAAATTTACTATCACTTGCTACTATGGAAAGTAATTCTCTGAGGGGCTTGTTCGGGGTATCTTCACCCCGTCCAGTAGAGCAAAGAGTTTCGCCTCAACCTACTGAACCTATTCAAACTGAAACTCCTTTTGAATTTCCTTCGGGTATGATGGAAAAACTGCTAGCTAACCCTTTTACAGGAGATGGAACAAAGCATCCTGATGAGCACTTAATATATGTGGATGAAGTTTGTGGATTGTTTAAGCTTGCAGGTATACCCGATGATGTTGCTAAGAAGAAGGTCTTCCCTTTATCTTTGAAGGGAGATGCATTGATATGGTATAGGCTATGTGATGATATGAGATCATGGAACTATAAATGATTGAAATTTGAATTTCATCAAAAGTATTACCCTATGCATCTTGTTCATCGTGATCGCAATTATTTATATAATTTCTGGCCTCGCGAAGGAGAAAGCATCGCTCAAGCTTGGGGGAGGCTTAAATCAATGTTATATTCATGCCCCAATCATGATCTCTCGAGAGAAATAATTATGCAAAGTTTTTATGCTTGGCTTTCTGAAAACAATCGCACCATGCTCGATACTTCTTGTGCTGGCTCTTTTATGATGAAGACTATTGAATTTAAATGGAATTTATTGGATAGAATTAAATGCAACTCTGAAGATTGGGACCTCGACGAAGGTAAGGAGTCAGGTATGACACCTAAGTTTGATTGTGTTAAATCTTTTATGGACACCGATATTTTCCGTAAGTTTAGGACTAAATATGGACTTGACTCTGAGATAGTAGCTTCTTTCTGTGAATCTTTTGCTACTTATGTTGATCTCCCTAAGAAGAAGTGGTTTAAATATCATCCTCCCATAGAAGTAAAAGTAGCTGCACCTATTAAAGTTGAAGAAAAGACTATCACTTATAATGATCCTATTGTTCCTACTTCTTATGTTGAGAAACCACCTTTCCCTGTTAGACTAAAGGATCTTGCTAAAGCTTCAACTGTTGTTCGTAAAAGCAATATTAGAACTTATACATCTCCTGAGCAAGTTAAAGTAGAACCTAATATTGCTATTGTTAAAGATCTCTTGTCTGATAATATTGATGGGCATGTTATTCAGTTCGAAGGTGAAACTGCTAGAATTGCTAAACCTTGTGATAAAGATAAACATAGACCTGTGGTAGGCGTGCCTGTTATTTCTGTTAAAATAGGAGATCATTGTTATCATGGCTTATGTGATATGGGTGCTAGTGCTAGTGTTATACCTTATGACTTGTATAAAGAAATCAAGCATGAAATTGCACCTGCTGAGTTAGAAGATATTGATGTCACAATTAAACTTGCCAATAGAGATACTATTTCAGCAATGGGAATTGTTAGAGATGTTGAAGTCTTGTGTGGGAAAACTAAATATCCTGCTGATTTTCTTGTTCTTACTTCTCCGCAAGATAGCTTTTGTCCCATTATATTTGGTAGACCCTTCTTGAACACTGTTAATGCTAGGATAGATTGCAAAAAGAATGTTGTTACTATTGGCTTGGATGATATGGTTCATGAGTTTAATTTCTCTAAATTTAGTAAACAACATCGTGAGGAAGAATTACCTAGTGAGGATGAAATTATTGGTCTTGCTTCTATTGCCGTACCTCCTAGTGATCCTTAGAACACTATTTGCTAGACCATGAAAATGATATGTTCATGAATGAAAGAAGGGAAATAGATGAAGTATTCTTTAAACAGGAACCTATTCTGCATCACAATTTGCCTATTAAAATCTTAGGGGATCCTCCTCCACCCAAGGGTGATCCCGTGTTTGAGCTTAAACCGTTGCCTGATAATCTTAAATATGCTTATCTTGATGAAAAGAAGATATATCCTGTTATTATTAGTGCTAACCTTTCAGAGCATGAAGAAGAAAGATTATTGAAAACTCTGAAGAAGCATCGTGCTGCTATTGGATATACTCTTGATGATCTTAAGGGCATTAGTCCCACTCTATGTCAACATAAAATAAATTTGGAAGAAGATGCCAAACTAGTTCGTGATCCTCAACGACGTCTGAATCCTAAAATGAAAGAAGTGGTAAGAAAAGAAATACTAAAGCTTCTGGAGGCAGGTATAATCTATCCCGTTGCTGATAGTGAGTGGGTAAGTCCTGTCCATTGTGTCCCTAAGAAGGGAGGTATTACTGTTGTTCCTAATGATAAAGATGAATTGATTCCACAAAGAATTATCACAGGTTATAGGATGGTAATTGATTTCCGCAAATTAAATAAAGCTACTAAGAAAGATCATTACCCCTTACCTTTTATTGATCAAATGCTAGAAAGATTATGCAAACATACACACTATTGCTTTCTAGATGGTTATTCTGGTTTCTCTCAAATACCTGTGTCGGCTAGAGATCAATCAAAGACTACTTTTACATGCCCTTTTGGTACTTTTGCTTATAGACGTATGCCTTTTGGTTTATGTAATGCACCTGCTACCTTTCAAAGATGCATGATGGCTATATTCTCTGACTTTTGTGAAAAGATTTGTGAGGTTTTCATGGACGATTTTTCCGTCTATGGTTCCTCTTTTGATGATTGCTTGAGCAATCTTGATCGAGTTTTGCAGAGATGTGAAGAAACTAATCTTGTCTTGAATTGGGAAAAGTGCCACTTTATGGTTAATGAAGGTATTGTCTTGGGGCATAAAGTTTCTGAAAGAGGTATTGAAGTTGATAAAGCCAAGGTTGATGCTATTGAAAAGATGCCATGTCCCAAGGACATCAAAGGTATAAGAAGTTTCCTTGGTCACGCCGGATTTTACAGGAGGTTCATTAAGGACTTCTCAAAAATTTCTCGGCCTCTGACTAATTTATTGCAAAAAGATATACCATTTGTCTTTGATGATGATTGTGTAGAAGCATTTGAAATACTTAAGAAAGCATTAGTCTCTGCACCTGTTGTTCAGCCACCTGATTGGAATTTACCCTTTGAAATTATGTGTGATGCTAGTGATTATGCTGTAGGTGTTGTTCTAGGGCAAAGAGTTGATAAGAAATTAAATGTTATTCATTATGCTAGTAAGACTCTAGACAATGCTCAAAGAAATTATGCTACTACTGAAAAAGAGCTTTTAGCAGTTGTATTTGCTTGTGATAAGTTCAGACCTTATATTGTTGATTCTAAAGTAACTATTCACACTGATCATGCTGCTATTAAATACCTTATGGAAAAGAAAGATGCTAAACCTAGACTTATTAGATGGGTTCTCTTGCTACAAGAATTTGATTTGCATATTGTTGATAGAAAGGGAGCTGAGAACCCCGTTGCAGACAACTTGTCTAGGTTAGAGAATGTTCTTGATGACCCACTACCTATTAATGATAGCTTTCCTGATGAACAATTAAATGTTATAAGTACTTCTCGTAGTACTCCATGGTATGCTGATTATGCTAATTATATTGTTGCTAAGTTTATACCACCTAGCTTCACATACCAGCAAAAGAAAAAGTTTTTCTATGACTTGAGACATTACTTTTGGGATGACCCACATCTTTATAAAGAAGGAGTAGATGGTGTTATTAGACGTTGTGTACCTGAGCATGAACAGGAACAGATCCTACGCAAGTGTCATTCCGAGGCTTATGGAGGACACCACGCTGGAGATAGAACTGCACATAAGGTATTGCAATCTGGTTTTTATTGGCCTACTCTCTTCAAGGATGCCCGTAAGTTTGTCTTGTCTTGTGATGAATGTCAAAGAATTGGTAATATTAGTAGACGTCAAGAAATGCCTATGAATTATTCTCTTGTTATTGAACCGTTTGATGTTTGGGGCTTTGATTATATGGGACCTTTTCCTGCCTCTAATGGATACACACATATTTTAGTTGCTGTTGATTACGTTACTAAGTGGGTAGAAGCTATTCCAACTAGTAGTGCTGATCATAACACTTCTATTAAAATGCTTAAGGAAGTTATTTTTCCGAGGTTTGGAGTCCCTAGATATTTAATGACTGATGGTGGTTCACACTTTATTCATGGTGCTTTCCGTAAAATGCTTGCTAAATATGATGTTAATCATAGAATTGCATCTCCTTATCACCCTCAGTCTAGTGGTCAAGTAGAGTTGAGCAATAGAGAGCTCAAATTAATTTTGCAAAAGACTGTTAATAGGTCTAGAAAGAATTGGTCCAAGAAACTTGATGATGCATTATGGGCTTATAGAACTGCATACAAAAATCCTATGGGTATGTCTCCGTATAAAATGGTTTATGGAAAAGCATGTCACTTACCTCTCGAACTAGAACATAAGGCATATTGGGCTATTAAAGAGCTCAACTATGATTTTAAACTTGCCGGTGAGAAGACATTATTTGATATTAGCTCACTTGATGAATGGAGAACCCAAGCTTATGAAAATGCCAAGTTGTTTAAAGAAAAAGTTAAAAGATGGCATGACAAAAGGATACAAAAGCGTGAGTTTAATGTAGGTGATTATGTATTGCTATACAACTCTCGTTTAAGATTTTTTGCAGGAAAACTTCTCTCTAAATGGGAAGGCCCCTATGTTATCGAAGAGGTCTATCGTTCCGGTGCCATAAAGATCAACAACTTCGAGGGCACAAATCCGAAGGTGGTAAACGGTCAAAGAATCAAAGATTATATCTCAGGTAATCCCATAAATGTTGAAACCAATATTATTGAAACCATAACCCCGGAGGAATACATAAGGGACACCTTCCAGA
Organism: Triticum aestivum; assembly: GCF_018294505.1. Classification (NCBI taxonomy): domain Eukaryota; kingdom Viridiplantae; phylum Streptophyta; class Magnoliopsida; order Poales; family Poaceae; genus Triticum; species Triticum aestivum. The sequence continues at coordinate 425,947,992 of NC_057803.1, read as the reverse complement.
CCGTTTCAGAGTCCAAAAAGGAATAGGTATGTGGTACTGTAAGTAAACCGACTCCAAAACAATTTTTAAGGCAGTATTTCTCCATTTTGGAATATTTAGAAAAATAGAAAAATAAGTAGAAGTCCGGGAAGGACACGAGGGCCCCACGAGGGTGGTGGGCGTGCCCTACCCCTTTGGGGATGCCCCCTACCTCGTGAGCACCTCGCGTGCCTTCCGAACTCTGTTTTCTTGCACGATATGTATATTGGTCGGCAAAAATTCATTATATATTCTCCCGAAGGTTTTGACTCCCGTATTATGCAAATCTCCTCTGTTCTTGTTTCGAGCCATTTTCTGTCAGGGTTTTCCAGGCTAGGCATCATGTCGTCTCCCTCCTCCAACAATGGTGACAATGATGCTTGGCTAATGAAGATAGATCTGAAGAGGGAAGAACCCACGAGGGTCAACAAGGATGAAAGGATCAAGAAGGCCACGGAGAATCAAGCTCCGGCAGCAAAAGACATCCTTCAACTTGATCATAACCTTCTTACCCCAACTGAGATCGAAGCTTTCAAGATGATTGAGTTAGCTCGTATACAATACAAGTATCTCACATAAGAAAATATTTTGCTGAAGGAGCATATTGTCGCACTCAAGGGCATTATTCACAAGCTGGAGGACCTCTTACGCTCGATGTGCGATTATCCGTCACCTCCACCTTCTTCACCGACAAAGGAGATATAATCACATGGGTATGGGCACTCCCCTTGGCAACTGCCAAGCTTGGGGGAGGTTCCCCGTTATCGTGTCACAATCACAACTCCTATCTTTATCGTTTTTCTTAGTTCGATCCTATTAGTAGTATCTTGATCTAGTAGAATAAAGTTTATGGCATGATATAGTTTTGAGTTTGCTTTATGATCTCTCTTTGTAATCGAGTCCGTGAGCTATATATAATAAAGATTAGTGTTGAGTCAAGGGCTTGATTATTTTGCCATGATCTTGGGTGAATAAAAGAAAAGAGAAAAAGAATAAAAAGAAACAAAAAGTTCATATTGATCTTATTGAGAGTAATGACTTCACATAGAAAGAGTATGATGATTAAAAGTTGTTGGGAGTTGGCAGACATAGCTTTGGTCATTGTTGCAATTAATAGGAAGTAATAAGGAAAGAGAGGTTTTCACATATAGATATATTATCATTGACATCTTTTATGATTGGGAGCACTCATTAAAATATGACATGCTAAAGAGTTGATGTTGGACAAGGAAGACAACGTAATGAGTTATGTCTTTCTTATATCTGAGATAAAGTATGTTGTCATGGATCCTCTAACTTGTTGAGCTTGCCTTTCCCCCTCATGCTAGCCAAATTCTCAGCACCAAGTAGAAATACTACTTGTGCTTCCAAATACCCTTAAACCAGTTTTGCCATGAGAGTCCACCATATCTACCTATGGATTGAGTAAGATCCTTCAAGTAAGTTGTCATCGGTGCAAAGCAATAAAAATTGCTCTAAATATGTATGATTGATTGGTGTGGGAGAAATAAGCTTTATACGATCTTGTGATGTGGAAGTAATAAAAGCGACGGACTGCATAATAAAGGTTCATATCACAAGGGGCAATATAAAGTGACGTTCTTTCGCATTGAGATTTTATGCATCCAACCATAAAAGCGCATGGCAACCTCTGCTTCCCTCTGCGAAGGGCCTATCCTTTATTATTATCTTCTACCTTATGCAAGAGTCATGGTGATCTTCACCTTTCTTTTTCATTTTATCCTTTGGCAAGCTCAGCATGTTGGAAAGAACATGATATATATATCTAATTGGATGTAGGGGAGCATGAACCATTATTGTTGACATTACCCTTGAGGTAAAAGGTTGTGGGGCAAAACTATAAGCCCCTATCTTTCTCTGTGTCCGATTAAAACTCATAACCACAAGTATTGCGTGAGTGTTAGCAATTATGGAGGACTAAATGATAGTTGAGTATGTGGACTTGCTTTTTAGCTCTGACATAGACTCTTTCCGATGTTATGATAAATTGCAATTGCTTCAATGACTGAGATTATAGTTTGTCGGAGCCCAATAAGGTTTATGATTTATACTTTTGCATTGTGAATAGATCATCACTTGAACATAAGTAATCATATGACAAAATCTATATATGTTGCTGTTATGAGAATAATCATGATGCCTTCATGTCCGTATTTTATTTTTATCGACGCCTCTACCTCTAAACATGAGGACATATTTATTGTTATCGGCTTTTCGCTTGAGGACAAGCGAGGTCTAAGCTTGGGGGAGTTGATACGTCCATTTTGCATCATGCTTTTATATCGATATTTATTGCATTATGGACTGTTATTTCACTTTATGTCACAATACTTATGGCTATTCTCTCTTATTTTACAAGGTTTACATAAGGAGGGAGAATGCCGGCAGCTGGAATTCTGGGCTGGAAAAGGAGCAAATATTAGAGACCTATTCTGCGCAACTCCAAAAGTCCTGAAACTCCACGGAACATCTTAAAATAAATAAAGAAAAATCCTCGCCAAAGATGAAGGCCAGGGGGCCCACACCCTGCTCACGAGGGTGGGGGCGCCCCCCCCTAGGGCGCGCCCCCTACCTCGTGGGCCCCCTGGTGGCTCTCCGACGTCCATCTTCTCCTATATGAAGTCTTTCAATGAGAAAAAAATAAGAAGGAACTTTTCGGGACGAGACTCCGCCGCCACGAGGCGGAACCTTGGCGGAACCAATCTAGAGCTCCGGCAGAGCTGTTCTGCCGGGGATACTTCCCTCCGGGAGGGGGAAATCATCACCATCGTCATCACCAACGCTCCTCTCATCGGGAGAGGGCAATCTCCATCAACATCTTCACCAGCACCATCTCATCTCCAAACCCTAGTTCATCTCTTGTATCCAATTCTTGTCTCAAAGTCCGGGATTGGTGCTAGTAGGTTGCTAGTAGTGTTGATTACTCCTTGTAGTTGATGCTAGTTGGTTTATTTGGTGGAAGATCATATGTTCAGATCCTATATGCATATTATTACCCCTCTGATTATGAACATGAATATGCTTTGTGAGTAATTACGTTTGTTCCTGAGGACAAGGGAGAAGTCTTGCTATTAGTAGTCATGTGAATTTGGTATTCGTTTGATATTTTGATAAGATGTATGTTGTCTAGCCTCTAGTGGTGTTATGTGAACGTCGACTACATAACACTTCACCATTATTTGGGCCTAGAGGAAGGCATTGGGAAGTAATAAGTAGATGATGGGTTGCTAGAGTGACAGAAGCTTAAACCCTAGTTTATGCGTTGCTTCGTAAGGGGCTGATTTGGATCCATATGTTTCATGCTATGGTTAGGTTTACCTTAATACTTTTGTTGTAGTTGCGGATGCTTGCAATAGAGGTTAATCATAAGTGGGATGCTTGTTCAAGTAAGAACAGCACCCAAGCACCGGTCCACCCACATATCAAATTATCAAAGTATCGAACGCGAATCATATGAACGTGATGACAATATTCCCATGTGTCCTCGGGAGCGCTTTTCCTTATATAAGAGTTTGTTCCAGCTTGCCCTTTGCTACAAAAAGGATTGGGCCACCTTGCTACACTTTATTTACTTTTGTTACTTGTTGCTCGTTACAATTTACCTTATCACAAAACTATCTGTTACCACTTATTTCAGTACTTGCAGAGAATACCTTGCTGAAAACCGCTTATCATTTCCTTCTGCTCCTCGTTGGGTTCGACACTCTTACTTATCGAAAGGACTACGATAGATCCTCTATACTTGTGGGTCATCACTTCGCCACGTCCGCTCGCCGCCGGCCCCGCAGTCGCCGCCCTCGACCCGCAGTTGTCCCGCGCGTGCTCCAACGGTGCCCCGCCACGCTGTGTTGGGGTGCACCCGCAGTGCCCGACGCCCACGCCTGTTCGGGCAGCGCCCGCGCCCGATCCGCCAGCCCCTTTGGGCCACTGCCAAACGGATCCCATGGCCCAGAACGAATATATATATATATATATATATATATATATATATATATATGTAATTAATTAAATTAAAATTAATTAAAAAAATAAATATAAAAAAACAATAAATATTAAATTAATTAATTAATTAATCATAATTAGATTAATCTAATCACTAATTAACCTAACTAACTGTTAGTTAATTAAAACAGAGTATGATAATGAGACCCACATGTCAATTTGACCAGTCAACACCCCTGTTGACTGCTGACGTCATGCTGGTGTCAGCAAGCGATAATGTTGTATTAAAATAAGTAGATAAATGCTAAAAATGATTTAAATCTTTCAAAATCAATGTAAAATAAATCGTAGCCCGGATGGAAAAACTTTGTACATGAAAGTTACTCAGAACGACGAGACGAATCCGGATACGCAGCCCGTTCGTCCCCCACACATCACTAGCATAGCAAACACGCAACTTTCCCCCTCCGATTCATCTGTACGAAAACACGAAACACCGGGGATATTTTCCCGGATGTTTCCCCCCTTCACCGGTATCACCTCATACTGCGTTAGGGGACCCCTAGCACCGCTACTTGCCATGTCATGCCTCACTATGCATCTGTTTGCATTATATTCATTGTTTTCCCCCTCTTCTCTCCGATAGACTAGGAGACTGACGTCGCTGCTGCTGCCCCGATCGACTACGGTGTTGACGACCCCTCTTTCTTTCCAGAGTAACCAGGCAACCCCCCCCCCTTGATCACCAGATATCGCCTATTCTCTCTCTACTGCTTGCATTAGAGTAGTGTCCTATTCTGATGTATAGCCTATCATTGTTGCTACATCTGTTGATACCTTACCTGCAATCCTAAATGCTTAGTATAGGATGCTAGTTTATCATCAATGGCCCTACATTCTTGTTAGTCTGCCATGCTATACTATCGGACCGTGATCACATCGGGTGTTGATCACGGGTATATACTATACATATTACACATGATACATGTTGTGACTAAATTCGGGCCGGCTCATTGAGTACCCGCGGTTGATTCACGAATTGGGGGCTGAAAGGACATACTTTCCCAACGACCCTCTGTGTGGATCTTTGTGGCGGAGCGACAGGGCAGGTTTAGACCTGAAGGAAATATGCCCTAGAGGCAATACTAAAGTTATTATTTATTTCCCTATATCATGATAAATCTTTATTATTCATGCTAGAATTGTATTAACCGGAAACATAATACATGTGTGAATACATAGACAAAATAGAGTGTCACTAGTATGCCTCTACTTGACTAGCTCGTTGATCAAAGATGGTTATGTTTCCTAAGCATAGACATGAGTTGTCATTTGATTAATGGGATCACATCATTAGGAGAATGATGTGATTGACTTGACCCATTCCGTTAGCTTAGCACTTGATCGTTTGGTTTGTTGCTATTGCTTTCTTCATAACTTATACATGTTCCTATGACTATGAGATTATGCAACTCCCATTTACCGGAGGAACACTTTGTGTGCTACCAAACATCACAACATAACTGGGTGATTATAAAGGTGCTCTACAGGTGTCTCCAAAGGTACTTGTTGGGTTGGCGTATTTCGAGATTAGGATTTGTCACTCTGATTGTCGGAGAGGTATCTCTGGGCCCTCTCGGTAATGCACATCACCCAAGCATTGCAACTAATAAGTTAGTTGCGGGATGATATATTACGGAGCGAGTAAAGAGACTTGCCGGTAACGAGATTGAACTAGGTATTGAGATACCGACGATCGAATCTCGGGCAAGTAACATACCGATGACAAAGGGAACAACGTATGTTGTTATGCGGTCTGACCGATAAAGATCTTCGTAGAATATGTAGGAGCCAATATGAGCATCCAGGTTCCGCTATTGGTTATTGACCGGAGACATGTCTCGGTCATGTCTACATAGTTCTCGAACCCATAGGGTCCACACGCTTAAAGTTCGGTGACGATCGTAATTAGGGTTTTTGTGTTTTGATGTACCGAAGGCTGTTCGGAGTCCCGGATGTGATCATGGACATGACGAGGAGTCTCGAAATGGTTGAGAGATAAAGATTGATATATTGGAAGCCTATATTTGGATATCGGAAACGTTCTGGGTGAAATCGGGATTTACCGGAGTATCGGGGGGTTACCGGAACCCTCCCGGGGGTTATTTGGCCTACATGGGCCATAAGGGAGAAGAGGGGGGCCGGCCAGGGCAGGCCGCGCGCCCCCTCCCCCCCTAGTCCGAATAGGACAAGGAAGGGGGGGCGACGCCCCCCTTTCCTCTTTCTCCCTTCCTCCTTCCTTTTCCAACAAGGCAAGAGGGGGGAGTCCTACTCTCGGTTGGAGTAGGACTCCTCCAGGCGCACCCATAGGGCCGGCCGCACCTCCCCCTCTCCCTCCTTTATATACTGAGGCAAGGGGGCACCCCATGACACACAAGTTGATCCTCGTGATCGTTCCTTAGCCGTGTGCGGTGCCCCCTTCCACCATATTCCACCTTGGTCATATCATAGCGGTGCTTAGGCGAAGCCTTGCGTCGGTAGAACATCATCACCGTCATCACGCCGTCGTGCTGACCGAAATCTCCCTCAACATTTTGCTGGATCGCAGCTCGAGGGACGTCACCGAGTTGAAGGTGTGCAGAACTCGGAGGTGCCGTACATTCGGTACTTGGATCGGTCGGGTCGGGAAGACGTACGACTACTTCCTCTATGTTGTGTCAACTCTTCCGTTGCCGGTCTACGAGGGTACGTAGACAACACTCTCCCCTCTCGTTGCTATGCATCACCATGATCTTGCGTGTGCGTAGGAATTTTTTTGAAATTACTACGTTCCCCAACAATGGCATCCGAGCCTAGGTTTTATGCGTTGATGTTGTGCACAAGTAGAACACAAGTGAGTTGCGGGCGATATAAGTCATACTGCTTACCAGCATGTCATACTTTGGTTCGGCAGTATTGTTGGATGAAGCGGCCCGGACCGACATTACGCGTACGCTTACGCGAGACTGGTTCTACTGACGTGCTTTGCACACAGGTGGCTGGCGGGTGTCAGTTTCTCCAACTTTAGTTGAACTAAGTGTGGCTACGCCCGGTCCTTGCGAAGGTGAAAATAGAACCAACTTGACAAACTATCGTTGTGGTTTTGATGCGTAGGTAAGAACGATTCTTGCTAAGCCCGTAGCAGCCACGTAAAACTTGCAACAACAAAGTAGAGGACGTCTAACTTGTTTTTGCAGGGCATGTTGTGATGTGATATGGTCAAGACATGATGCTAAATTTTATTGTATGAGATGATCGTGTTTTGTAACCGATTTATCGGCAACTGGCAGGAGCCATATGGTTGTCGCTTTATTGTATGCAATGCAATTGCGCTGTAATACTTTACTTTATCACTGAGCGGTAGCAATAGTCGTGGAAGCATAAGATTGGCGAGACGACAACGATGCTACGATGGTGATCAAGGTGCCGCGCCGGTGACGATGGTGATCATGACGATGCTTCGGAGATGGAGATCACAAGCACAAGATGATGATGGCCATATCATATCACTTATATTGATTGCATGTGATGTTTATCTTTCATGCATCTTATCTTGCTTTGATTGATGGTAGCATTATAAGATGATCCCTCACTAAATTATCAAAGTATAAGTGTTCTCCCTGAGTACTCACCGTTGTGAAAGTTCTTCGTGCTGAGACACCACGTGATGATCGGGTGTGATAGGCTCTACGTTCAAATACAACGGGTGCAAAACAGTTGCACACGCGGAATACTCAGGTTTAACTTGACGAGCCTAGCATATAACATATATGGCCTCGGAACAGGGAGACCGAAAGATCGAGCGTGAATCATATAGTAGATATGATCAACATATTGATGTTCACCATTGATACTACTCCATCTCACGTGATGATCGGACATGGTTTAGTTGATTTGGATCACGTGATCACTTAGAGGATTAGAGGGATATCTTTCTAAGTGGGAGTTCTTAAGTAATATGATTAATTGAACTTAAATTTATCATGAACTTAGTACCTGATAGTATATTGCTTGTCTATGTTTGATTGTAGATAGATGGCTCGTGCTGTTGTTCCGTTGAATTTTAATGTGTTCCTTGAGAAAGCAAAGTTGAAAGATGATGGTAGCAATTACACGGACTGGGTCCGTAACTTGAGGATTATCCTCATTGCTGCACAGAAGAATTACGTCCTGGAAGCACCGCTAAGTGCCAAGCCTGTTGCAGGAGCAACACTAGATGTTATGAATGTCTGGCAGAGCAAAGCTGATGACTACTCGATAGTTTAGTGTGCCATGCTTTACAGTTTAGAATCGGGTCTTCAACGACGTTTTGAACGTCATGGAGCATATGAGATGTTCCAGGAGTTGAAGTTGACGTTTCAAGCAAATGCCCGTATTGAGAGATATGAAGTCTCCAATAAGTTCTATAGCTGCAAGATGGAGGAGAATAGTTCTGTCAGTGAACATATACTCAAAATGTCTGGGTATCATAATCACTTGACTCAACTGGGGGTTAATCTTCCTGTTGTAGTGTCATTGACAGAGTTCGTCAATCACTGCCACCAAGCTACAAAAGCTTCGTGATGAACTATAATATGCAAGGGATGAATAAAACTATTCTTGAGCTCTTCGCAATGCTAAAAGCCGCAGAGGTAGAAATCAAGAAGGAGCATCAAGTGTTGATGGTCAATAAGACCACCAGTTTCAAGAAAAAGGGCAAAGGGAAGAAGAAAGGGAACTTCAAGAAGAACAGCAAATAAGTTGCTGCTCAGGAGAAGAAACCCAAGTCTGGACCTAAGCCTGAGACTGAGTGCTTCTACTGCAAGCAGACTGGTCACTGGAAGCGGAACTGCCACAAGTATTTGGCGGATAAGAAGGATGGCAAAGTGAACAAAGGTATATGTGATATACATGTTATTGATGTGTACCTTACTAATGCTCGCAGTAGCACCAGGGTATTTGATATTGGTTCTGTTGCTAACATTTGCAACTCGAAACAGGGGCTACGGATTAAGCGAAGATTGGCTAAGGACGAGGTGATGATGCGCGTGGGAAATGGTTCCAAAGTCGATGTGATCACGGTCGGCACGCTACCTCTACATCTACCTTCGGGATTAGTATTAGACCTAAATAATTGTTATTTGGTGCCAGCGTTGAGCATGAACAATATATCTGGATCTTGTTTGATGCGAGACGGTTATTCATTTAAATCAAAGAATAATGGTTGTTCTATTTATATGAGTAATATCTTTTATGGTCATGCACCTTTGAAGAGTGGTCTATTTTTGATGAATCTCGATAGTAGTGATAACATATTCATAATGCTGAAATCAAAAGATGCAGAGTTGATAATGATAGTGCAACTTATTTGTGGCACTACCGTTTAGGTCATATTGGTGTAAAGCGCATGAAGAAACTCCATACTGATGGACTTTTGGAACCACTTGATTATGAATCACTTGGTACTTGCGAACCGTGCCTCATGGGTAAGATGACTAAAACGCCGTTCTCCAGTACTATGGAGAGAGAAACGGATTTGTTGGAAATCATACACACAGATGTATGTGGTCCAATGAATGTTGAGGCTCGTGGCGGATATCGTTATTTTCTCACCTTCACGGGATGATTTAAGAATATATGGGTATATCTACTTAATGAAACATAAGTATGAAACGTTTGAAAAGTTCAAAGAATTTCAGAGTGAAGTTGAAAATCATCGTAACAAGAAAATAAAGTTTCTACGATCTGATAGTAGAGGAGAATATTTGAGTTACGAGTTTGGTCTACATTTGAAACAATGCGGAATAGTTTCGCAACTCACGCCACCCGGAACACCACATCGTAATGGTGTGTCCGAACGTCGTAATTGTACTTTATTAGATATGGTGCGATCTATGATGTCTCTTACTAATTTACTGTTATTGTTTTGGTGTTATGCTTTAGAGACGGCTGCATTCACGTTAAATAGGACACCATCGAAATCCGTTGAGACGACGCCTTATGAACTGTGGTTTGGCAAGAAACCAAAGTTGTCGTTTCTAAAAGTTTGGGGCTGCGAGGCTTATGTGAAAAAGCTTCAACCTGATAAGCTCGAACCCAAATCGGAGAAATGTGTCTTCATAGGATACCCAAAGGAGACTATTGGGTACACCTTCTACCACAGATCCGAAGGCAAGACTTTTGTTGCTAGATTCAGAGTTTTTCTAGAGAAGGAGTTTCTCTCGAAAGAAGTGAGCGGGAGAAAAGTAGAACTTGATGAGGTAACTATACCTGCTCCCTTATTGGATAGTAGTACATCACAGAAACCGGTTTCTATGACACCTACACCAATTAGTGAGGAAGCTAATGATAATGATCATGAAACTTCAGATCAAGTTACTACCGAACTTCGTAGATCAACCAGAGTAAGATCCGCACCAGAGTGGTACGGTAATCCTGTTCTGGAAGTCATGCTACTAGATCATGATGAACCTACGAACTATGAAGAAGCGATGGTGAGCCCAGATTCCGCAAAATGGCTAGAAGCCATGAAATCTGAGATGGGATCCATGTATGAGAACAAAGTGTGGACTTTGGTTGACTTGCCCGTTGATCGGCAAGCAATTGAGAATAAATGGATCTTCAAGAAGAAGACTGACGCTGGCGGTAATGTTACTGTCTACAAAGCTCGACTTGTTGCAAAAGGTTTTCGACAAGTTCAAGGGATTGACTACGATGAGACCTTCTCACCCATAGCGATGCTTAAGTCTGTCCGAATCATGTTAGCAATTGCCGCATTTTATGATTATGAAATTTGGCAAATGGATGTCAAAACTGCATTCCTGAATGGATTTCTGGAAGAAGAGTTGTATATGATGCAACCAAAAGGTTTTGTCGATCCAAAGGGAGCTAACAAAGTGTGCAAGCTCCAGCGATCCATTTATGGACTGGTGCAAGCCTCTCGGAGTTGGAATAAATGCTTTGATAGTGTGATCAAAGCATTTGGTTTTGTACAGACTTTTGGAGAAGCCTATATTTACAAGAAAGTGAGTGGGAGCTCTGTAGCATTTCTAATATTATATGTGGATGACATATTATTGATTGGAAATGATATAGAATTTCTGGATAGCATAAAGGGATACTTGAATAAGAGTTTTTCAATGAAATACCTCGGTGAAGCTGCTTACATATTGGGCATTAAGATCTATAGAGATAGATCAAGATGCTTAATTGGACTTTCACAAAGCACATACCTTGATAAGGTTTTGAAGAAGTTCAAAATGGATCAAGCAAAGAAAGGGTTCTTGCCTGTGTTACAAGGTGTGAAGTTGAGTAAGACTCAATGTCCGACCACCGCAGAAGATAGAGAGAAAATGAAAGATGTTCCCTATGCTTCAGCCATAGGCTCTATGATGTATGCAATGGTGTGTACCAGACCTGATGTGTGCCTTGCTATAAGTCTAGCAGGGAGGTACCAAAGTAATCCAGGAGTGGATCACTGGACAGCGGTCAAGAACATCCTGAAATACCTGAAAAGGACTAAGGATATGTTTCTTGTATATGGAGGTGACAAAGAGCTCATCGTAAATGGTTACATTGATGCAAGCTTTGACACTGATCCGGACGATTCTAAATCGCAAACTGGATACGTGTTTTTACTGAACGGTGGAGTTGTCAGCTGGTACAATTCTAAACAAAGCGTTGTGGCGGGATCTACATGTGAAGCCGAGTACATAGCTGCTTCGGAAGCAGCAAATGAAGGAGTCTAGATGAAGGAGTTCATATCCGATCTAAGTGTCATACCTAGTGCATCGGGTCCGATAAAAATCTTTTGTGACAATACTGGTGCAATTGCCTTGGCGAAGGAATCCAGATTTCACAAGAGAACAAAGCACATCAAGAGACGCTTCAATTCCATTCGGGATTTAGTCCAAGTGGGAGACATAGAAATTTGCAAGATACATACGGATCTGAATGTTGCAGACCCACTGACTAAGCCTCTTCCACGAGCAAAACATGATCAGCACCAAGGCTCCATGGGTGTTAGAATCATTACTGTGTAATCTAGATTATTGACTCTAGTGCAAGTTTGAGACTGAAGGAAATATGACATAGAGGCAATAATAAAATTATTATTTATTTCCTTATATCATGATAAATGTTTATTATTCATGCTAGAATTGTATTAACCGGAAACATAATACATGTGTGAATACATAGACAAAACATAGTGTCACTAGTATGCCTCTACTTGACTAGCTCGTTGATCAAAGATGGTTATGTTTCCTAACCATAGACATGAGTTGTCATTTGATTAACGGGATCACATCATTAGGAGAATGATGTGATTGACTTGACCCATTCCGTTAGCTTAGCACTTGATCGTTTAGTTTGTTGCTATTGCTTTCTTCATAACTTATACATGTTCCTATGACTATGAGATTATGCAACTCCCGTTTACCAGAGGAACACTTTGTGTGCTACCAAACATCACAACATAACTGGGTGATTATAAAGGTGCTCTACAGGTGTCTACGAAGGTACTTGTTGGGTTGGTGTATTTTGAGATTAGGATTTGTCACTCCGATTGTCGGAGAGGTATCTCTGGGCCCTCTCGGTAATGCACATCACTCAAGCCTTGCAAGCATTGCAACTAATAAGTTAGTTGCGGGATGATGTATTACGGAATGAGTAAAGAGACTTGCCGGTAACGAGATTGAACTAGGTATTGAGATACCGACGATCGAATCTCGGGCAAGTAACATACCGATGACAAAGGGAACAAAGTATGTTGTTATGCGGTCTGACCGATAAAGATCTTCATAGAATATGTAGGAGCCAATATGAGCATCCAGGTTCCGATACTGGTTATTGACCGAAGACATGTCTTGGTCATGTCTACATAGTTCTCGAACCCGTAGGGTCCGCATGCTTAAAGTTCGGTGACGATCGTAATTATGGTTTTTGTATTTTGATGTACCGAAGGTTGTTCGGAGTCCCGGATGTGATCACGGACATGACGAGGAGTCTCGAAATGGTCGAGACATAAAGATTGATATATTGGAAGCCTATATTTGGATATCGAAAACGTACCGGGTGAAATCGGGATTTTACCAGAGTTCCGGGGGGTTACCGGAACCCCCCCCCCCCCCGGGGGTTATTGGGCCTACATGGGCCATAAGGGAGAAGAGGAGGGCCGGCCAGGGAAGGCCTCGCGCCCCCTCCCCCCTAGTCCGAATAGGACAAGGAAGGGGAGGGGCGCCCCCCTTTCCTCTTTCTCCCTTCCTCCTTCCTTTTCCAACAAGGCAAGAGGGGGGAGTCCTACTCCCGGTTGGAGTAGGACTCCTCCAGGAGCACCCACAGGGCCGGCCGCACCTCCCCCTCTCCCTCCTTTATATACTGAGGCAAGGGGGCACCCCATGACACACAAGTTGATCCTCGTGATCGTTCCTTAGCCGTGTGCGGTGCCCCCTTCCACCATATTCCACCTCGGTCATATCGTAGCGGTGCTTAGGCGAAGCCCTGCGTCGGTAGAACATCATCATCATCATGACGACATCGTGCTGACGAAACTCTCCCTCAACGTTTTGCTGGATTGGAGCTCGAGGGACGTCACTGAGTTGAACGTGTGCAGAACTCGGAGGTGCCGTACGTTCTGTACTTGGATCGGTCGGATCGGGAAGACGTATGACTACTTCCTCTACATTGTGTCAACGCTTCCATTGCTGGTCTACGAGGGTACATAGACAACACTCTCGCCTCTCGTTGCTATGCATCACCATGATCTTGCGTGTGCGTAGGAATTTTTTTGAAATTACTACGTTCCCCAACAAGACCTCCCAGGTGAGAGGTGGGCCTGGCCCTGGTCGGCATTTGCGGTTACTTCAAGATAACACGCTTAACGAGATCTTGGTATTTGATCTGAGTCTGGCCACTGGCCTATACGCACTAACCAACTACGCGGGAACAGTTATGGACACTCGACGTTGTGGTATCAGTCGAAGCCTTCGTGACGTTAGTGACTGAGCGGCGCTTGCCGGGTTGGACCGCGTAATGCAACTTCCTTTGTAATGGAGGTTGCTAGGTCTGCTCACTAGTCGTGTACGCAACGTGCAGGTGTGCAATGAGCGATGTGCCCAGACCCCTGTGCCATAGGATTTAGACCAGCGTGCTGACCTCTCTATTGTGCCTAGGTGGGGCTGCGACGTGTTGATCTTCCGAGGCCGAGCATGACCTAGGAAAGTGTATCCGGCCAAAGGGGATCGAGCGTGTTGGGAAATGTGGTGCACCCCTCCAGGGAAGTTGATCTATTCGAGTAGTCGTGTCCCTCGGTAAAAGGAGGACCCTGAGTTGTACCTTGACCTTATGACAACTAGAACCGGATACTTAATAAAACACACCCTTCCAAGTGCCAGATACAACCGGTGATCGCTCTCTCATAGGGCGAAGAGGGGAGGATCACCGGGTAGGGTTATGCTATGCGATGTTACTTGGTGAACTTACCATCTACTCTCTTCTACATGGTGCAAGATGTAGGCGGCCAGAAGCATAGTCTTTGATAGGACTAGCTATCCCCCTCTTATTCCGGCATTCTGCAGTTTATTCCACATATACTACCCGCTTTCATTGATACCAATGCATATGTAGTGTAGTTCCTTGCTTGCGAGTACTTTGGTTGAGTACTCACGGTTGCTTTTCTCCCCTTTTTCTCCCTTTCTATATCCGATTGTTGCGATCAGAAGTTGGAGTCCAGGAGCTAGATGCCACTGTCGATGATGACTGCTAGTACTCGTGAGGTGCCTAGTACTACGTGCAGGCCGCTGACGACGACCAGGAGTAGTTTAGGAGGATCCCAGGCAGGAGGCCTGCGCCTCTTTCGATCTGTATCCCAGTTTGTGCTAGCCTTCTTAAGGCAAACATGTTTAACTTAAGTCTGTACTCAGATATTGTTGCTTCCGCTGACTCGTCTATGATCGAGCTCTTGTATTTGAGCCGTCGAGGCCCCTAGCTTTTAATATGATGCTTGTATGACTTATTTTATTTTTAGAGTTGTGTTTTGATATCTTCCCATGAGTCCCTGATCTTGATCGTACACGTTTGCGTGTATGATTAGTGTACGATTGAATCGGGGGCGTAACACTCAGGTCCCAGCTTCCCAGCGCATCTTCAAGTAGTTTGCTCATGAGGTGAATGCGGCCCTTCCCAGGCCTGAGGCCATGCGCCCGCTCAGGTGGTCCAAGTGCGCCATCACCTTCAGCTTGGCGGGCCAGCTCAAGTGTGCGGCCACCACCGGCGTACTTCTGATGCTCTGTTCACCCGTCATCAGCAACATCCAAGTCACCAAGACAATCATCAACGGCGGCGCATGGCTCAATGTCCTGTTCGTCGAGATGTTCGATAGCCTCCAAGTGCCATACGATCAGCTACAGCGTACCAAGACTTTCTTAGGAGTGACCGACGGCTCCACCACCCCGATAGGGCAGGTCCGCCTCCCAGTCACCATCGGCCAACGTTACAACTACCGCACCGAGCTCATCAACTTCAATGTCGCCCACATCCGTCTGCCGTACAACGCCATCCTTTGGTATCCAGCATTGGCCAAGTTTATGGCAGCGACCCACCACAGTTAGAATGTCCTCAAGATGCCAGGGAGTGGCGGAGTGATCACGGTCCCCTCCGAAGAGAGAGATGCGGTGTGCTCCCTTGAGCGTGCCTTCCAAGTCGCTGCGATCGAAGACCCCGACAACGAAGGCACCCTATACCCTCTTGAGGCCATCCCTAAGAAGAAGAAGAAGCTACTCCACCCAGTGCCTAAGGAGAGCAGTGTCTCCAGCGGCACAACCTCAGGACCTCCTCGGTCAAGGCTCGGGGGCTCTCTTCTAGAGGGCCTCAGACCTAGCCAACATCACGAGGGAGGCGCTCGGGCACCACGTGGAGGCGTGCTTCGCCGCACATTTCGCTTAGGAGGGCGTTGGGCGAGGAGCGCCCTGTGCTCAGGAGTTCATCATCAAGGCGATCCAAGAGTTTCAAGAGGCAAGGGCCATACGTGGCGACCACCGCCCACCACCTGGCGTAGCTCCCCATCCTGGCGAGGATGGCGGGCTCCGCGTCTGCGTCGACATTCCAGGGCTCAATAGGGCTGCATCTCAGGAGCGCCGATGGCCTTCGCGCGTTGGTCGGTGCGACGGTCCACCTCACAGCTACGTTCGGATGCCATTCGGCTTGCCGAGCGTGGCTGTCACCTTCCAGCGCCATCTGCGAAGCATCCTGGTAGCTCAGGAGGCCAGGCATCATCCTATCCTAGCGAAGATGGCGACGGTCCTCAAGGAACCACCCGAACCCCCGAGCCTCCTGAGGCTCAATGTGACGCCCCAAGACCGGAGTTTCAGATGCCTTTCATGTTTTCCGGGTTTCGTCGTGTGTTTTGTTTTGCTTGTTGCATTCCTCTTTGCATATTTTGCATTGCATCATGTCGTCATGCCATTTAATTTTGTAAAACTCTACTAAATAAACCGTATGGATTTTCGGTCCATTTAAATTGAGGGATATTCACAATGGTGATTTCTCTTTAGAACCTACACTCCCAATATTATTAGGGAGCTATAATAAATATTCCATTAACTAGAGATCACCCATAACACATTTGCTTTATTCTTCAACTCTTCTTTTATCTGACTCGATTTTGTATCCTTCCTTTTCGACCTTTTAGTAAATTTGAGTTGCAATTTTTACTTCTCCATAAATGTTCCAAATCTGCCCATAAATCACATTTGGTGTGTAGGGTCACCCCCTATAATGTCAACCCATATGGAGTCCATTCAAATGGGTTTCGAAATTCAAACTTGTCTGAGTTAAATCCAACAGGTGTGGATTTTACTTCCTCTAAAATCCTTAGTCTATTTTTCTCAAATTCCTCGCATTGTTGTGAATCCGGGAAAATAATCCCCATGTCCAACTTCTTTCCCTAACCCTCTCTTTCTTTTCTTCTCTCTAATTCTTTTCTGTTAAAGAAAGTATGAGAGAGAGAGAGGAGAGAGACAGCCCAGCCGGCCTCCTGCAGCCCAGGCCGGCCCATCCATTCCCCTAGCCCATCTAAACCTAAACCCTAGCCCGCACCTTGATCTCCTCCTAGCGCCGCCACCAGAGAGCCCCGTTCGAACCCCCATCTCCTTGATCCCCCTCGCTCTCTCCCTCACCTTCTGCTCGCACACACGCAGGAGCCCCCGTTCTTGATCCCGATCCCACAGCGCCGCTCCTTCCGTCCATGCCCACGCCCCATCTCCCTCCGGCAGCCGCGACCAGCGCCGGCCCTGCCGCCAAGCGACGCCCGGCTCCCGCTCGGCCGCCTTCGTCGTCTCGCCGCTCGAGCTCGAGGGCCACGTCTCCCGCGTCTCCCTGTCTCGCGCTGTCCCCGTCGCCTTGGTCCAAGCCGCCGCCCTGGAGCTTCTCCGCCGCCGGCGCCCTTCTCCAGCGCCCCAAGTCTCATCGGCGCCTGCTCCTACATCGAGCAGGGGAGCAAGGAGGACGAAGCCCGCTGCTCCGCCCCGCGGCCCTGGCCTCCGACCGCGCCAACCCCGGCGCCCCTGCTGCCTCCTCCTCCAACCACGCTTCTGCTACGTGCGAGCAGAGGACGAGGCGCTCGCTCGCCCCCGCCATGGTTGCTCGCCCCTGGACCCACATCCTCACCATCTCCTCTGCGCCCATGGGCCTCGATGCCCTTGTTGCTGCTGCTGCTAGACCACCACGGCGCCATCATGGAGACCATGGACACCCCCGAGACCCCCCGGACCCGTCAAGACGTGCACACGGAGACCCAAATCAGGAAACTACCGATGGCCCTAGTTCAACAATTGTGGACATCGGAGTAGCACCGCTTCAACGTGTGTACAACTATGCAGATTCGTTGAGTACCCCTTCGGATTCGTCAAGTTCGACTACACCACCAAGACCGTCCAGGATTCGCCTGGTACAATGTCGTCAGTGCAACTCCAAGTTTGATGTTGGAACGTGCACGACGACGGGATTCGCCAAGTGCCACGACGCCCCCCCCCCCCCCCCCCCCCCCCCCGAAGATTTCGGTTTCGACAAGTCTGATGTCGCGCTTGTACAACTACGCTGCCGAGACTGAGACCGGCGAGACCGACCTTGTAACTCTATGCCAAGTACCTCTACCGGTGACTCGAACATCCATGAACCGTGTACAACTACCGTCGAGGGTCGATAGTACCACTACTTCCTCTACTTCCCTCGATGAACCCGAACCATCCCGATTGCATGCTTCGAAGGTATAACCGTCGAGACGATGACCCGCAGAACGAATGCATGTTGTGTGATGTATGAGTTGCACCCTATGTTTGTATCGTGTTCAAGTTGTCACTTGCTCGGTCCTCCTCGTTTGCCGCTAACCCGTGGGAACCCGGTTACTGGGATCACCCCACCATCTTGCATGACGCGCTCCCGTCACACCCATTTCCTTCTGCACCGGTATCCCCGTGAGCTACTGGATCATCGGAATGTTGTTGTGGCATCATTTCCGTTTCACCGCCGTGGCACCATTCCCATTATCGTTGCCGTCGAACCCCTTTTGTTTCCGCCACGATGACAAATGCTTCATAACATGCTCTTATCAACGTTTTCATAAACTTGCATAAAACTTGCACATATCATCGCATCATGATAATAACATTTAAAATGTTTCAAATTGTTGTTTGCGTTAAATTGCTAAATGCATGTGGGGTTTTACCGAAATTGTTGTTTGGCGTTGCGGCCTCATTTAAACTTGCCTAAATATATAATTTATTTATGCTTCACCTCTTGCCATGTTTAATAACATTTAACCTTGTTGGGTACATAAACGGGAGAGAACTAAATAAGTCACATGGTGTTTCATCAATATGCAACTCGTTGCATATTGAGCTCCACTTAATTTGTAGTGTTGTTTGTTGCACTTTGCCATGCCATGCATATTTAAACCGGACATGCATCATACTTGGTCGTGCATCATGCCATGTTTATGTGAGGGTTGTTCACCATTTTGTTTGCTCCTTTCCGGTGTTGCTTATTCTTGTTATTTCTGGTAACGTCGCGCGTGTGAGGATCCGTTTGACTACGTATGTTTGTCTTCTTCATGGACTCGTTCTTCTTCCTTGCGGGATCTCAGGCAAGATGACCATGCCCTCGAAATCACTTCTATCTTTGCTTGCTAGTTGCTCGCTCTTTTGCTATGTTGCGATACCTACCACTTGCTATATCATGCCTCCCATATTGCCATGTCAAGGCTCTAACCCACCTTACCTAGCAAACCGTTGTTTGGCTATGTTACCGCTTTGCTCAGCCCTTCTTATAGCATTGCTAGTTGCAGGTGAAGATCGAGTTTGTTCCATGTTGGAATATGGATATTTGTTGGGATATCAGTATTGTATATTGTTTACTTTAATGCATCTATATACTTGGTAACGGGTGGAAGGCTCGGCCTTATTCCTAGTGCTTTGTTCCACTCTTGACGCCCTAGTTTCCGTCATACTGGTGTTATGTTCCTTGATTTTGCGTTCCTTACGCGGTTGGGTGTTATGGGAACCCCTTGACAGTTCGCTTTGAATAAAACTCCTCCAGCAAGGCCCAACCTTGGTTTTACCATTTGCCACCTAGCCGTTTTCCCTTGGGTTCTGCAGACTCAAGGGTCATCTTTATTTTAACCCCCCCCCGGTCCAGTGCTTGTCTAAGTGTTGGTCTGAACCAGAGCCACTTGCGGTGCCACCTCGAGGAAACTTGAGGGCTGGTTTTAGCTGTACGTAGTGTTCATCCGGTGTTTCCCTGAGAACGAGATATGTGCAGCTCCTATCAGGATGTCGGCGCATTGGGAGGTCTTGTTGGTCTTGTTTTACCATTGTCGAAATGTTTTGTAACCGGGACTCCGAGTCTGACCGGGTCTTCCTAGGAGAAGGAATATCCTTTATTGACCGTGAGAGCTTGTGATGGGCTAAGTTGGGACACCCCTGCAGGGTTTTGAACTTTCGAAAGTCGTGCCCGCGGTTATGGGCAGATGGAAATTTGTTAATATTCGGTTGTAGAAATCCTGACTCTTAACTTAATTTAAAATGGATCAACCGCGTGTGTAGCCGTGATGGTCTCTTCTCGGAGGGGTCCAGGATGTGAACACGGCTTTGGAGTTATGTTTGAACATAAGTAGTTTCAGGATCACTTCTTGATCACTTCTAGTTCACGACCGTTGCTTTGCTTCTCTTCTCACTCTTATTTGCGTAAGTTAGCCACCATATATGCTAGTGCTTGCTGCAACTCCACCTCACTACCTTTTACTCCCCTTAAAGCTTAAATAGTCTTGATCGCGAGGGTGTGAGATTGCTGAGTCCTCGTGGCTCACAGATACTTCCAAACAGTTGCAGGTGCCGATGATACCTACCAGTGCAGGTGACACAACCGAGCTCAAGTGGGAGCCAGATGAAGATCGTGTTCGTGGTGTTGTTTCGTTTCCAGTTGATCAGTAGTGGAGCCCAGTCAGGACGATTGGGGATCTAGCATTTTGGGTTGTCTTTATTTATGTTGGTTCTGTAGTTGGACCTTGATTGTATTCTGGATGATGTATGATATATTTATGTATTGTGTGAAGTGGCGATTGTAAGCCAACTCTTTATCCCTTTCTTATTCAGTACATGGGATGTGTAAAGATTACCCCTCTTGCGACATGCCTACCATGCGGTTATGCCTCTAAGTCGTGCCCCGACACATGGGAGATATAGTCGCATTGTTGGTGTTAGAGGTTGGTAATCAAAGCCATCCCCGACTTAGGAGCCCTCTGCTTGATCGAATCGCTGACGTTGTTGAGTCTAGAACAAAATGTTTTGAGTCTTAGGATTATATATATAGGAGAGTAGGATTCTTTTTACTCCTCAGTCCCTTCGTCGCTTTGGTGAGGCCTCCTAACGTAGAATTTTGACTCTTCTCTCCCCAAATTTCACGAATTTTTTTTAGGATCACGCGGGTATCTTGGAATCGTTCCGATGGTTTTGTGACAAGAACATTGTTCTTGGTGCCTCCTGACATTTAGGGGTTGTGGCAGTGTCCCGGGGAGTTGAGCTCCGATGTGTTGTCGTCACAATTTTATCGTTGCAGTTCTGGAATACCTGAGTTCGCCAACATCAAAAATCTCTTTTATGCAGTTGTTGGTGAGATAACCTCGACGCCACCCAGTACTGGGGCGGGAGTTCGTGAGTATTGCCATAACTCGTATAACGGATGCTTTTCGAAGGTTGAGGTAAATGATTTCCGAAGGTTTCTTGGTTATGTGTTGAAGGATGGATACAGCTGGATTTAGGATTTATTAGTTTTGGGTGAGATATTATGCTTCCCCTGTATCCCCAACACCTGATTGCATAAACAGAAAGTTTCGGGAGTTTATACGTGGGAATTCAAGTATATCGTAGGATATCTTTCCAACAGACACATGATACGATATGGGATCTATCATATGTTTGTTTCCGGCATATTTTGCAAGCCAATCCTTTCTTTTTGTTTTCAGTTGTGGTATTCGAGTTGCTTCAATGTCAAGTGTTGATTCCATACCTTTCCTAAGCGGTGTTCTCATATTCCTATCTGAAATACTAAACCTTCTTATTTATCAAGATTGTCATCTCAATTCTATTTCCAACCGGTGCGATCCTCTTCAAGTTGATCCTATCATTTTTCCCATTTGCAAGATCCAATCTCAGCTTTCTCAACGGTGTTCGTTTCATCCGTCCCAAGCTGTCTTTTGTTTTCCCGCCCTTTTCCTTCAAGGACTCATATTTCTTAATCAAGTATCCACCGTATGGGTGTGAATTCTCTCCACTCTTTTCCGTCAATGTTCTTATCTGGTGGTTCTCAGGAAGATTCTAATGGAGCTTCTAGTTCATCACTCTTTGTTCTCTTTCTTCTCCGGTGGATTCAATTCAAGCATTGTTGATCATATTCCTTTCCTCGTTTAAAATGCCTTCTCATGTCGGTGCACCTCTTAATCATCCACTTATCGCTATTCAATTGATCCGAAGTGCTGAAGATATCTCGAAGATTCGTGCTTCCACTCTACTTTCGTTCAAGCTCTTTTTGAGGTTGTTATCTCATTCAAGCCATTTAATTCTTACCGGTGCAATTTCCCTTTCAAGTAATCGTTCAATGGTGTATCTTTTGAGTGGGACCTAACCCACATGTCTTTTCCCAGGATCTTACCTGACTCTTCTAGTTTTCCGGAGTTATTCTCAAATTTCTTTTTGAAGTTTGACGTAAGAATGAATTATCATCAGTCATATGTCTTTCTCCAAGATCTTTCATATTATTTCACCGTTGGCTCAACCTTTCTATTCGTCATCCCGGAGTGTCTAAACAATTCTTGATGGTGTTTTTCGTCGTCATTCTCTATATTTGGAAACCGAAGAAGATTTTTCTATCAATTTTGCTCCATTCTCTTCAAGATTCGTGGTTCTAGCTTAATACCATCCTCTCATAATTGTTTTCCATTGTAAAAATTCTTTTCACCCATCCGGAGCAATTCAGGAGTATTTTTCAGTTGATTCTTTGGATCCCATCATCTAAAATTATTCATTCAATCTTTCAGCTCTCGTTCTCCAAATCTTACCGGTGCATCATTCGACTATTCTCTAATCAGCTCATGATCTCCTTGTTTCTCTTGTATCTAAATCCTAACAAGTATCTTCATTCATTTTCCAATTCTTCCTGGTGAATTGTGCTTTTTCTACTTTCTTGTTCAATTCTTACGGTGGTTCATTCAAGAGTTCTCTTCTTGGTTATCATATGAATTTATTCGTTGTTTCAATCCTACGTGGACGTCATCGAAGGCCTCTTCAAGTTTGCGCTATATCTATCTTAATCCTTTCTACGAGAATAAGTAGAATGCCAAATCCGTTCTTGTCATCAATGTAAATGATGAAAGGATACGTATAACATAATTATTATTCTTGCTTCATCCAAGTGATGGATTCATTCTTCTGGAGTGTAATATCCATCTAAATCTTTGCAAGGATTCACCTTGTGTTCTCAACTTCTCTTTCTTCTCGTTATCCTTTTATTACCGGAGTTCTTCATGGAGGCTCTACATGATGGCTCATCAAGGATTTAATTCCTTCTCGAAGTGCTCATCAAGATTCTTTTCAGAGGAACTCATGTATTCTTCATCTTGCATTCCGTTGTGCAATTCTTTCTACCTTGTATTTTGAGGTGGTGTTATGTCATTCTTGACAATTTCCCTTCGTGTTTCATGATTCACAAGTTCTCAAGAGTGACATATCTAAATACATCATTTTCTATTCGCTCAAGACATCTCTTCAATCCATCAATCTCTTCATTGGAGTTATCTTGAGTTATATTTCACCTAAAGCTTTCCCTAAGGATTGTTGCTATTTATGGTGGTTATAAATGACCCAAGTTCTTCATTTATCCTCCCGGTGATATAAGCTTCTCGTCTCCTTGTTCATATCAATCCAATCTATTGTTTCTGTTAGTGGCAGAATTTCACCTCATAGTTTTGAGAAGTTTTCCATAAGCCCACTACAAGCTTACTCTTTTCGTTGTTGGTTTTCCAACAACTCCGTTCGACCCTTCTCCTAACGATGCTTTTTCTCAAGCTCATTTGAGGTAGAAGATGTTGTTTTCTCCTCCGTTCTTTTGATTCCATTCTTACATTTGTTCCGGAGGCAGTGTGTTGTTGGTTTCATCAAGTATCATCCAATCTTCCCAAGTTCATGTTGTATTCTTTCCATTTACAGTCGGAGTGCTGCCCAAATTATATCATTCTTATTCCTTCTCTATCTTGTGTTAATCGGAGTGTTGTCGTAATTGATTTTTCTCGTTCCTTGTACATCTTGTTTCAACCGGAGTGCTTGCGTGTACTTATTGTCCATTGAAACCCTTTTCTTATGCCTGTCAACCTACAAGATTCGCATAATGTTCCTTGCTCCTCCTTTCTAACGGAGTGTTTTCAACCTCGTTCATCTCGGTTGTATTCTCATCTCAAAACTGTTTAACCTCTCAAGGTTCTCTGGTTTCACTCGTTTGTCAAAGAAGCAACTTAGTTTTACCTCTTCTCTTCCTCTTCCGTTTCTCTCCGGTGCCATCCTAGATCTCGGGACGAGATCCTCTCGTAGTGGTGGAGTGTTGTGACGCCCCAAGACCGGAGTTTCAGATGCCTTCCATGTTTTCGGGGTTTTGTCGTGTGTTTTGTTTTGCTTGTTGCATTCCTCTTTGCATATTTTGCACTGCATCATGTCATCATGCCATTTAATTTTGTAAAACTCTACTAAATAAACCGTATGGATTTTCGGTCCATTTAAATCGAGGGATATTCACAATGGTGATTTCTCTTTAGCACTTACACTCCCAATATTATTAGGGAGCTATAATAAATATTCCATTAACTAGAGATCACCCATAACACATTTGCATTATTCTTCAACTCTTCTTTTATACGACTCAATTTTCTATCCTTCCTTTTCGACCTTTTAGTAAATTTGAGTTGCAAATTTCACTTCTCCATAAATGTTCCAAATCTGCCCATAAATCACATTTGGTCTGTAGGGTCACCCCCTATAATCTCAACCCATTTGGAGTCCATTAAAATGGGTTTCGAAATTAAAACTTGTCTGAGTTAAATCCAACAGGTGTGGATTTTACTTCCTCTAAAATCCTCAGTCTAATTTTTCAAATTCCTCGCATTGTTGTGAGTCCGGGAAAATAATCCCCATGTCCAACTTCTTTCCCTAACCCTCTCTTTCTTTTCTTCTCTCTAATTCTTTTCTGTTAAAGAAAGTATGAGAGAGAGAGAGAGAGAGGAGAGAGACAGCCCAGCCGGCCTCCTGCAGCCCTGGCCGGCCCATCCATTCCCCCAGCCCATCTAAACCTAAACCCTAGCCCGCACCTTGCTCTCCTCCTAGCGCCGCCACCAGAGAGCCCCGTTCGAACCCCCATCTCCTCGACCCCCTCGCTCTCTCCCTCACCTTCTCTCTCGCACTCACGCAGGAGCCCCCGTGCTCGATCCCGATCCCACAGCACCGCCCCTTCCGTCCATGCCCGCGCCCATCCCCCTCCGACAGCCACGACCAGCGCCGGCCCTGCTGCCAAGAGACGCCCGGCTCCCGCTCGGCCGCCTTCGCCGTCTCGCCGCTCGAACTCGAGGGCCACGTCTCCCGCGTCTCCCTGTCTGCGCTGTCCCCGTCGCCTTGGTCCAAGCCGCTGCCTTGGAGCTTCTTCGCCGCCGGCGCCCTTCTCCAGCGCCCCAAGTCTCGTCGGTGCCTGCTCCTGCATCGAGTAGGGGAGCAAGGAGGATGAAGTCCACTGCTCCGCCCCACGGCCCTGGCCTCCGACCGCGCCAACCCCGGCCCCCCTGCTGCCTCCTCCTCCAGCCACGCCTCTGCTACGTGCGAGAAGAGGACGAGGTGCTCGCTCGCCCCCACCATGGTTGCTCGCCTCTGGACCCACCTCCTCACCATCTCCTCTGCACCCATGGGCCTCAAAGCCCTTGTTGCTGCTGCTACTAGACCACCACAGCGCCATCATGGAGACCATGGCCACCACCGAGACCCCCCGGACCCGTCAAGACGTGCACACAGAGACCCAAGTCAGGAAACTACCGATGGCCCTCCAAGTTCAACAATCATTGACATCGGAGTACCACTACTTCAATGTGTGTACAACTATGCGGATTCGCTGAGTACCCCTTCGGATTCTTCAAGCTCGACTACATCACTAAGATCGTGCAGGATTCGCCAAGTACAACGCCACCGGTGCCCCTCCAAGTTTGATGTTGGAACGTGCACGACTACGGGATTCACCAAGTACCACGATGCCCCCCCCTCGAAGAGTTCGGGTTCGACAAGTCCGATGTCGCGCTTGTACCACTACGCTACCGAGACTGAGACCGGCGAGACCGACCTTGTAATGCTATGCCAAGTACCTCTACCGGTGACTCGAACATCCACGAACCGTGTCTAACTACCGTCGAGGGCCGATAGTACCACTACTTCCTCTACTTCCCTCAATGATCCCGAACTATCCCGATTGCACGCTTCGAAGGTATAACCGCCGAGACAATGACCCGCAGAACGAATGCATGTTGTGTGATGTATGAGTTGCACCCTATGTTTGCACCGTGTCCAAGTTGTCACTTGCTCGGTCCTCCTTGTTTGCCGCTAACCCGTGGGAACCCGGTTACCGGGATCACCCCACCATCTTGCATGACGCGCTCCCGTCACACCCATTTCCTTTTGCACCGATATCCCCGAGAGCTACCGAATCATCAGAATGTTGCCGTGGCATCATTTCCGTTTCGCCGCAGTGGAACCATTCCCGTTATCATTGCTGTGGCACCCCTTTCGTTTCCGCCACGATAACAAATGCTTCATAGCATGCTCTTATCAACATTTTCATAAACTTGATAAAACTTGCACATGTCATCCAAATCATGATAATAACATTTAAATTTTTTAAAATTGTTGTTTGCCTTAAATTACTAAATGCATATGGGGTTTTACCGGAATTGTTGTTTGGCATTCCAGCCTCATTAAAACTTGCCTAAATAGATAATTTCTTTATGCTTCTCCTCTTGCCATGTTTAATAACATTTAACCTTGTTGGCTACATAAACGGGAGAGAACTAAATAAGTCATGTGGTGTTGTAGTGTTGTTTGTTGCACTTTGCCATGCCATGCATATTTAAACCGGACATGCATCATACTTGGTTGTGCATTATGCCTTGTTTATGTGAGGGTTGTTCACCATGTTGTTTGCTCCTTTCCGGTGTTGTTTCTTCTTGTTAGTTCCGGTAACGTCGCGTGTGTGAGGATCCGTTCAACTACGTCCGTTTGTCTTCTTCATGGACTCGTTCTTCTTCCTTGCGGGATCTCAGGCAAGATGACCATACCCTCGAAATCACTTCTATCTTTGCTTGCTAGTTGCTCGCTCTTTTGCTATGCTGCGATACCTACCACTTGCTATATCATGCCTCCCATATTGCCATGTCAAGCCTCTAACCCACCTTACCTAGCAAACCGTTGTTTGGCTATGTTACCGCTTTGCTCAGCCCCTCTTATAGTGTTGCTAGTTGCAGGTGAAGATGGAGTTTGTTCCATATTGGAACATGGATATTTGTTGGGATATCATTATTATATATTGTTTACTTTAATGCATCTATATACTTGGTAAAGGGTGGAAGGCTTGGCCTTATGCCTGGTGTTTTGTTCCACTCTTGCCGCCCTAGTTTCCGTCATACCGGTGTTATGTTCCTTGATTTTGCGTTCCTTATGCGGTTGGGTGTTATGGGAACCCCTTGACAGTTCGCTTTGAATAAAACTCCTCCAGCAAGGCCTAACCTTGGTTTTACCGTTTGCCACCTAGAATTTTTCCCTTGGGTTCTGCAGACTCAAGGGTCATCTTTATTTTAACCCCCCGGGCCAGTGCTTGTCTAAGTGTTGGTCCGAACCAGAGCCACTTGCGGTGCCACCTCGGGGAAACTTGAGGGCTGGTTTTAGCTATACGTAGTGTTCATCCGGTGTTGCCCTGAGAACGAGATATGTGCAGCTCCTATCAGGATGTCGGCGCATCAGGCGGTCTTGCTGGTCTTGTTTTACCATTGTCGAAATGTCTTATAACCGGGATTCCGAGTCTGATCGAGTCTTCCTGGGAGAAGGAATATCCTTTGTTGACCGTCAAAGCTTATGATGGGCTAAGTTGGGACACCCCTGTAGGGTTTTGAACTTTTGAAAGCCGTGCCCGCGGTTATGGGCAGATGGGAATTTTTTCAATATCCGGTTCTAGAAAACCTGACTCTTAACTTAATTTAAAATGGATCAACCGTGTGTGTAGCCGTGATGGTCTCTTCTCGGCGGGGTCCGGGAAGTGAAAACGGCTTTGGAGTTATGTTTGAACATAAGTAGTTTCAGGATCACTTCTTGATCACTTCTAGTTCACGACCATTGCTTTCCTTCTCTTCTCGCTCTTATTTGCGTAAGTTAGCCACCATATATGCTAGTGTTTGCTGCAACTCCACCTCACTACCTTTTACTCCCCTTAAAGCTTAAATAGTCTTGATCGCGAGGGTGTGAGACTACTGAGTCCTCGTGGCTCACAGATACTTCCAAAAAGTTGCAGGTGCCGATGATACCAGTGAAGGTAACACAACCGAGCTCAAGTGGGAGCCCGATGAAGATCGTTTTTGTGGTGTTGTTTCATTTCCAGTTGATCAGTAGTGGAGCCCAGTCGGGACAATTGGAGATCTAGCATTTGAGGTTGTCTTTATTTATGTTGGTTCCGTAGTCGGACCTTGATTGTATTCTGGATGATGTATTCTATATTTATGTATTAGGTGAAGTGGCGATTGTAAGCCAACTCTTTATCCCTTTCTTATTCAGTACATGGGATGTGTAAAGATTACCCCTCTTGCGACATGCCTACCATGCGGTTATGCCTCTAAGTCGTGCCCCGACATGTGGGAGATATAGCCGCATCATGGGTGTTACACTCAGGGCCTTGGCGGCTCATGAGGAACGACTCCTTCAACGCGCATCTTCAGCTACTCCAACACCGCTCCAGCTATGGTAACATGTGGCTCTTTCTAGTTCATTCAGTTGGGGGCGCCCCTCGGGCAGCATCATCCCCAAGTCGCACGGGCCTGTCCTAGCGACTTGTATCCTTTTGAATCTTTAGCTTACCCTGTTGGGGGTGCCCCTCGGGCTGCATCATCCCCAGGCCGCTCGGGTCCGTCCAAGTGGCATGTATCGTTCTTGCATCTATCTGAGGTAACCTGCCTCTCTGCTTGAGTCATTTCATGATTATCACCTGCTTGCCTATTATCCATCACGGCCACCCACACTGCCCATTTCCCCCTACTCATCCCGCAATGGGGGCTACTCATGCTGGCATGGCGCTTGTGCTCGGGTCCGTCCCTGCAACGCTGACAAATCTGAGCGGTCGAGCTCTGGCACGCGGCATGCCCTGCGCACGTCACCTCACTAGGCCCTCAGTGCCTTCATCTTCTTGCGGAACAACCAGTAGTAGACCGGCAAGCGCGGTTGCAACCTGTATTCCTCCCTCGCGCTAACCTGCAGGAACCTCCGGAGGCTGATGGCGAGTGGCACAGGGGCTCCCTCTTTTTTCACACAATTCGCTTCCATGTTAAAGGGGGGCTCCTGATCATCGCGACTTAGGAACTCTTACTAGCTCTCCAACCCTCATCCCTTGGCCTTGATTATGGCATCGCGACCTGGCATACTAGCTCTCCTACAATTAAATCTAGTCAATTAATGTAGACCTAATAAAATGAATAATGACATAAAAAGGCATATGTTTTGCAGGAACGTTGAAACCTTCCCGGCGCCGCAAATCCCAGGCACTCGGTATGTCCTAGTTTGTAGCACAAGTCATGCCGAAATTCATGGAAAATTTCGACACGACCTTTGCTAAAAAGTGGACAAATCGAGCACCTGAACTTTGCTGGAATGGAAATGAATCAACATTCCGGCAAAACATAGGCCACTCGGCTTCATTCCCTGGAAACAAGAAAAGGCCACTTGGGCGCAATCGAACCACTTCAATGAAAAGATATAACGTGACCACTTCAATGAAAAGATATAATCAACAATAAAAGTCTAGGAAGGGATCATCTTTAAAATAAAACTTGTCTAAATTCTTTTCCTAGAAAAATAATGGTCTTTCAAAAATCTAAAACCTTTGCAAAATGACCTCACTAAACACTTCTCTGCCTAGGAGAGAACCCAAATTATGTTCTAGCTATTCCTCCCTATCTCTCTCTCTCTCACACACACACATTATTTTCTCTAACCCATCTCTGCCTAGGACAGAACCCAATTAAATTGCAAAGGAACTCCATTTCTCTAACCCTTCTGACCTAATGCTCTAAAATAATTTTTTCCTCTAACCTAGCGAAACTAGTTAACCTAGCTTGTTAACCTAACAAACCTAATTAACCTAGCAATTTAACCTAGTTAGTTAACCTAGCTTGTTAACCTAACGAACCTAATTAACCTAGCTATTTAACCTAGTTAGTTAACCAAGCTAGTTAACCTAGTTTGCCAAGATAATTAACCTAATTAAACTAGTTAACCTAGCTAGTTCTCTGTCAAATCCCTAAATAAATTTTTGCACTAACCTAGATAATTAACCTAATTAAACTAGTTAGCCAGCCTAGTTCTCTGTCAAAGCCCTAACTAAAATTTTTCACTAACCTAGCTAATTGACCTAATTAAACTAGTTAACCTAGCTAGCTAGTTCTCTGTCTGATGTTTGTGCTATGCATGAGAGAGAGGAGTGGTGAGGGCTTACAGAGGCTGGCTCCGGTGGTGGCCAGGGAGGCACTGGTGACGAGGGAGGCAGGGGCATCTCCGGTGACGACAAGGGAAGCAGTTGTGGCGAGGGAGGCAGGGGCGTCGAGGGGTGGCTCCGGTGGCGCTGAGGGAGGCTTCAGTGGCGTTGATGAGGCCGCGCAGCTCCGGTGGCGTCGACGCCGCGCGGCTCTGGTGGCTCCGGGGGTGTCGACGTTGGCAGGAGATGGCGGCGAAGTGGGGCGATGGCGAATTAGGGAGACGGCAGCGAAGTGGGGCGAGGGATTTGGGGGAGAAGTGGTGGCCCGGGGGGGGGGAGGGGACCGCTTTTGGGTTAAGTCAAACTTAGCAGTAGCGCGTTTCAGAAAAAGCGCTATAGCCAAGTTAGCTATAGTGATTTTTACTAAACGCACTACTACTATAGCTATGCATTTTCCTTTCCTTTTCTTATTTCCTTTTATCTTCCTATAGTGGGGGTCTAAACAGGTGCTACTGCTACATTATCTATAACACCTCTTATGAACAAACGCTACTGCTATGCCTTTCTCCATTTTGCCCCTTTTTCATTTATTTTTCTTTATATTTTATTTTTTTCCTTTCTCCTTTTTCTATTTCTTTCATTTTCATTTACTTTTAAATTTGTTTTTCATTTTACTTTCTTTTCATTAGCAGTAGTGCCTTTCACCATAAACGCGTTGTTAAAATAATCTTAGCGGTAGCACTGTTTCTAAAAGACTGCTACTACTATACGTAGCCTATCGGCTTAGTAGTGAGAATTTTTGTAGTAGCGTGTTTAAAGGGAGACGCGGTACTACTATGTGTGTATCTGTAGCATGTTTAACCTGCACGCGCTACTGCTATTTAGCACTAGCGCCCTTTTTAACAAGCGCTACTGCTAAGATTCTGTGTATAAGGTTTTCCCTAGTAGTGGTAGTGTACGTCGGTATTTCCCCAAAGAGGAAGGGATGATGCAGCACAGCGATGGTAGGTATTTCCCTCAGTGATGAGACCAAGGATATCAAACCAGTAGGAGAATCACGCAACACTACATAAACAGTACCTGCACACAAAGAACAAATACTTGCAACCTGACATGTTAAAGGGGTTGTCAATCCCTTCTGCGTAACGGTGATAGAAATTCTTGAATTGACGGGATAAAAATATGATAGATTGTATAAAGAGATCTCGAATAAATGCTAATTAAAATAAAGTGCAGCTAGGTATTTTTGGCTTTTTGGAAATATTGATCTAAAAATAAAAGCAAATAAAAATAGATGCGGAAGGCAATATAATAAAGAAGGGACCCGGGGGCCGTAGATTTCACTAGTGGCTTCTCTCGAGAAAAATAGCATACGGTGGGTAAACCAATTATTGTTGGGAAATTGATAGAACTTGAAATAATCACGACGATACCCGGGCAATGATCATTTTATAGGCATCACGTCTAAGATTAGTAGACTGACTCCTGCCTACATCTACTGCAATAACTCCACACATCGACTGCTATCCATCATGCATCTAGTGTACTAATTCCATGGAGAAATGGAGTAATGCAATAAGAAACATGAGATGATGTAGACAAGATCTATTTATGTAAAAATAGAACCCATCTTGTTGTCCTTATTAGCAACGATACATACGTGTCGTTTCCCCTTCTGTCACTGGGATCGAGCACCGTAAGATCCAACCCATCACAAAGCACCTCTTCCCATCACAAGAAAAATTGATCTAGTCGGCCTAACTAAACCAAAGATTCAAAGAAGAAATACGAGGCTATAAGTAATCATTCATATAAGAGATCAAAAGATTCATATAATTTCATGGATAAAAACATTGATCTGATCATAAACTCAAAGTTCATCGGATCCCAACGAACACACCGCAAAA
>NC_057803.1:425607987-425615182 GCF_018294505.1 Triticum aestivum | reverse complement strand
CGGGGCGGCTCGGGCCTGATCCGGCCCGGGGCGGGCTCCCCGTGGGCCGAGCGGGCCGTGGCGGTGGTGGGTGGCGGCGTCCATGTGGCAGCGCGCTAGTGGGCGCGGGTGGCGGTGGACGTTGTCCGGCCCGCTCCGGACACGTCCGGCGGCGGCGGTGGATGGATCTAGGGTTAGGGGGGAGAGTGGAACCGTGAATTTGAAGGAGGGGGTCTATATATAGGCATAGAGGGAGCTAGGAGAGTCCAAATGAGGTGCGGTTTTCGGCCACGCGATCGAGTTCAAACGCTCTAGATGATGGAGCAGAGTTAGGTGGGTTTTGGGCCAAATTGGAGGGGTGTTGGGCTGCAACACACACGAGGCCTTTTCGGTCCCTCGGTTAACCGTTGGAGTATCAAACGAAGTCCAAATGATACGAAACTTGATAGGCGGTCTACTGGTAGTAAACCAAGGCCGCTTGGCAAGTCTCGGTCCAATCCGGAAATGTTTAATCCCCACACGCGAAAGAAAGCTAGAAATGACCACCGGAGGAGAACGAAGCGCCGGAATGCAAAACGGACAACGGGGAAAATGCTCGAATGCATGAGATGAACACGTATGCAAATGCAATGCACATGATGACATGATATGAGATGCATGACAATGACAACAACACATGGAGACAAAAACCCGAACCCGAGGAAATAAATATAACTTAACCTCAGAAACGGCAAGAGTTGGAGTACAAATTGGGAAAGTTACATCGGGGGTGTTACAACACTCCACCACTACGAAAGGATCTCGTCCCGAGATCTAGGACTGAAAGAACGCTGGGTACTCAGAACGGAGGTGATCCTCGCATTCCCAGGTAGCTTCACGGTTGGAATGGTGTGACCACTTGACTTTGAGAAATTTGATTGACTTGTTGTGAGTCTTGCGTTCAGTCTCTTCAAGAATAGCAACTGGGTGCTCGCGATAAGAGAGATCTTCTTGGAGCTCAATGTCCTCGAAGTTGACGGTGCGGTTAGGAGTCTTGAAGCACTTTCGAAGCTGAGAGACATGGAACACGTCATGAACATTTGCAAAATTTGAAGGAAGCTCGAGTTGATAGGCGAGGTCGCCTCTCTTGCTAACAATCTTGAAAGGTCCCACGTATCTAGGGGCAAGCTTCCCTTTGATACCGAAGCGATGAGTACCTTTCATAGGAGAGACATGGAGGTAAACATGATCTCCGATCTCAAAAGCCAAATCGTGATGCTTACTATCATAGTAGCTCTTCTGGCAGGATTGGGCTGCTTTGAGGTTATCACGAATGACTTTGCACATTTCTTCTGCTTCTGTGATTAAGTCATTACCCAAAAGCTGACGTTCACTGGTTTCAGACCAGTTGAGAGGGGTACGGCACTTCCTGCCATACAGAATTTCAAAAGGGGCCTTGCCCGAACTTGCTTGAAAACTGTTGTTGTAGGAGAATTCAGCATAAGGAAGACAATCCTCCCACTTCATGCCGAAAGAGATCACACAAGCCCTGAGCATATCTTCAAGAATCTGGTTGACACGCTCGACTTGACCGCTAGTTTGAGGATGGAAAGCTGTGCTGAAGCGGATGTTCGTGCCCATGGCCTTCTGAAAAGAATCCCAAAACTTCGAGGTAAAGATGCTGCCACGGTCTGAAGAGATCACTTGTGGAATACCGTGCAGAGAGACAATACGAGAGGTATAGAGTTCCGCCAATTGAGCTGCAGTGATCGACTCTTTGATAGGCAGAAAATGAGCCACTTTGGTGAGTTTGTCGATGACAACGAATATAGCATCATTGCCACGCTTGGACTTTGGAAACCCAGTCACGAAGTCCATTTCAATGTGGTCAAACTTCCATTCTGGAATGGCAAGAGGTTGGAGGAGACCAGCTGGCCTTTGGTGTTCTGCCTTCACTCTTCTGCAGACATCACATTCATTCATGAATTGAGCGATTTCGCGCTTCATTCGAGTCCACCAATAAGCTTGCTTGAGGTCCTGATACATCTTCGTGCTCCCAGGGTGGATGGAGAGAAGAGAATTGTGAGCCTCGTTCATGATCACTTTACGAAGGTCACCTTTGGGTACAACAATACGATCCTCGAAGAAGAGAGTGTCCTTGTCATCAAGGCGGTAGCACTTGTACTTGGGTTGACTCTTGGCAAGCCCAATCTTCACCTTTTTCACCATGGCATCAAGAAGCTGAGCTTGGCGAATCTAGTCTTCCAAGGTAGGAGAGACTTGAAGGTTGGCGAGGAAACCTTGAGGAACAACTTGCAGATTAAGTTTGCGGAAAGCTTCACAAAGCTCGGGTTGATAATGCTTGAGAATCAGACTGTTGCAGTAGGCCTTCCTGCTCAAAGCGTCAGCAATCACATTGGCCTTGCCTGGAGTATACTCAATACTCGGATTATACTCTTGAATCATTTCGACCCATCGAGTTTGCCTGAGGTTGAGATTAGGCTGAGTGAAGATGTACTTGAGACTCTTGTGATCAGTGAAAATGTCCACTTTTCTTCCCAATAGAAGATGTCTCCAAGTCAAAAGAGCATGCACAACCGCCGCCAACTCGAGATCATGAGTGGGGTAGTTCTTCTCATTAGGCTTCAACTGGCGAGATGTATAAGCAACAACTTTGTTCTCTTGCATCAAAACTGCGCCAAGACCTTGGAGAGAGGCATCACAAAAGACCTCGTATGGCTTGGATTCATCAGGCGGAGTCAGAACTGGAGCAGTGATCAATTTCTCTTTCAAAGTGTTGAAAGAAATATCACACTCCGGAGACCAAACGTACTTGATGTGCTTCTGGAGAAGATTAGAGAGAGGCTTCGCGATCTTAGAAAAGTTTTCAACGAATCTTCGGCAATAGCTTGCGAGACCGAGAAAACTGCGGAGTTGCTTCACGTTCTGAGGAGGTTCCCAATTCACAATTGCAGACACCTTCTCAGGATTCACGACAATGCCCTTGGCAGAGATGATATGACCAAGATAAAGAACCTCATCGAGCCAAAATTCACATTTGGAGAACTTGGCGTAGAACTTGTGTTCTCTGAGCTTATCAAGAACCAAACGCAAATGCTTGTCATGATCTTCCTTATTCTTGGAGAAAACCAGAATGTCGTCGAGATAGACCAAAACGAAGTCATTGGTGTAGGCGTTGAAGATGAAGTTCATCATGCGGGAGAGCGTCGGAGGAGCGTTGGCGAGGCCAAAAGACATGACAGTGTATTCATAAGAACCAAAGCTTGTCCTGAAAGCCGTCTTGGGAATATCTTGCTCACGGATTCGAATCTGATGATAACCCATACGGAGATCAAGCTTGGAGAATACTTGGGCACCTTTGAGTTGTTCGAACAGCTCATTGATGTTGGGAAGTGGATATTTGTTCTTGCTGGTCTTCTTGTTCACTGGACGGTAATCAACACAAAGTCGGTCCGTTCCATCCTTCTTCTTCACAAAAAGAACACCACAACCCCACGGAGAAGAACTAGGCCGGATGAGACCCATTTTCTCTTGAATATCGAGTTGCTTCTTCAGCTCCTTCAACTCTTCAGGTCCGAGCTTGTAAGGACGTTTGCACACAGGTTCCGTACCAGGCTCAAGATCAATAACGAATTCAACTGGCCGGTGCGGAGGCATTCCTGGGAGCTCTTCTGGAAAGATGTCTTGATATTCGCAAACGACTGGAATTTGCGAGATAGCATCGAGTTCACCCTTCTCATTGAGAGAAAACAGACGGATGGTATCGTCATTCGCGGCAAAGACAATTACATCCTCAGACGAATGAGTTAATTGAATCTGCCTGGCTGCACAATCAAGCTGAGCCTTGTGCTTAGAAAACCAATCCATCCCGAGAATAAGATCAATATCCGAGTTACCAAGAACCATTGGAGAATCTAGAAACTTGAAATCACCCATCATGATAGAAACATCCGGGACTATTGAAGTAGCCCTCATAGACTTAGCCGGAGAAACCACTCCCATAGGTTTACCCAACATTTGTGAAACGAAGTCATGCTTGGAAACAAATGATCTTGACATGAAACAATGCGATGCACCAGTGTCAAAAAGAACTTTTGCTGGAAAAGAGTTAACTGGAAAGTTACCCATGATGACATCTGATGATTCCTCTGCCTGAGCTGCATTCAACAAGTTGACCTTGGCGTGCTTGGGGTTATGCTTGACCACAACTGAACTTGCCGATCTGACAGGAGGAGGAGGAGGAAGACGCCTCTGGTTGAAACACTTGTTGGCATAGTGACCCTTCTGTTGGCACTTGTTGCACGTGACCTCTGAAAGCGGACGGTGATACGGAGCACTCGATCTTGGAGCTTGAGATGAAGTCTTGTTCTGAAAGCCAGGGTTGGGTGGGTGGGAAGAACCACTGCCACCTTTGCTCTTCTGCTAATACGGCTGACGGAACGGAGGAGGAGGAAGCCAATACTTCTGCTGCTTGGCCACTTGAGTAGAGGAAGGAGGAGTAACATCTCTGACTCGCTTCTTGGAAGCATCACACCTCAACTGAGCAGCCTCTTGCTTCAGTGCCATGTTGTAGAACTCATCGTATCTCAAGGGCTCAAAGAGGACAAGAGCTAGCTGAATTTCTTCTCTGAGACCACCCCTGAACTGATATATCATGCTCTTCTCATCAGGGACGTCCTTCTTAGCAAAGCGAGCGAGCTTCTGGAACAACTTGTTGTAGTCATAGATAGACAAAGAGCCTTGCTTCAGATTGCGGAATTCCTCACGCTTGCTTTCAACCACGCTCTGGGGAATATGATGAGCCCTGAAATCTCGACGGAAATCATCCCAAGTGATAACACGTCCACCTCTGGAGTCCTTGTACTGCTGGAACCATTCTGCAGCTTGATCTTTGAGTTGGAAGGAAGCGAACTTAACAAAGTCCTCAGGCCTGACGTTACTGCACTTGAAATGCTTGCACAGATCCACAAGCCAATCGTCAGCATCGGTTGCCTCAACACAATTGCTGAAAGTCTTTGGCCCGTTAGCAAGGAACTGGTTGAGTGTAGCAAAGTGACTCTGATTGCTGCCTTGATTCCCTTGACTGCCTTGATTGCGCTCTTGAAGAATTTGCATGATCAACTGTGTGTTTGCATTGGTTGCGGCCATCACAGCTTGCCATGCCTCTGGAGGAGGGGGAGGTGGTGGCGGATCAGGATTCGGAGTTGTGCGCGTTGGAGGAGCCATCCTGAAGAGGTTGACCACCATTAGCACATTGATAGACAAATATTGAAGCTGAATCCAACAGAATGAAAATTGCAACATATAGTCTTCACATCCGAACAAATGAACGAATGCATTCCTCTTGAAATGGTCACATATCCATAAATTGAGAAGCCACGTAGAATTAAGGTAGAGAAATAAATCAACAAGGTACGGATCAGGAACGAATAATTGGTAAGAAATCCCAATCTCAAACCAATATCCGAGGGAGAAAAACTAGAGCTACTAGAATTCCCACCTATGGAACTCCCGAACCTTTCCGGTTATGCAATCAGGTGTTGGGGATACAGGGGAAGCATAATATCTCACCCAAACTAGCAATTCCTACATCCAGCTGTATCCATCCTTCAACACATAACCAAGAAACCTTCGGAAACCATCTACCTCAACCTTCAAAAAGCATCCGTTATACAAGTTATGGCGATACTCCCGAACTCCCACCCCAGTACTGGGTGGCGTCGAGGTTATCTCACCAATGAACTGCATAAAAGTGATTTTCGATGTCGGCGTACTAAACTCAGGTATTCAAGAACTGCAACGATAAAATTATGATGACAACACCTCAGAGCTCAACTCCCCGGGACACTTCCACTAAACCCCTGACAGGAGGCACCAAGACAATGTTCTCATCATAAAACCATCGGAACGATTCTAAGATACCCGCGTGATCCTAAAAAAAATTAGTGAAATTTGAGAAGAGAAGAGTCAAAACTCTGTGTCAAGATGCCTTACCAGAGCGATGAGGAGACTGGGAAGTAAAAAGAATTCCTAATCTCTCCGGTATATAATTCCTAATGACTCAAAACATTTTTCTAGACACAACTCGGCCGTTAAAAACGATCAAGCAATGGGGCTCCTAAGGTCGGGGAAGGCTCTGATTACCAACTTGTAACACCCTCGATGCGACTATAGCTCCCACGTGTCGAGGCACGACTTAGAGACATAATCGCATTGAAGGCATATGTCGCAAGTTAGGCAATTTTCACAACATCCCATGTAATATAAATAATAAAGGGGAGATAGCATTGTTGGCTTACACTCGCCACGTCAATCAAGTACATAAATAACATTACATCATCCAAACACTCATGGCCCGACTACGGCGCCAAAATAAAAGAGAACCCAACATGCGACAATGGTCCCGTTCACCCCCAACTGGGCACCACTACTGATCATCGGGAAAGGAAACATAGTAACGTTGAGAGTCCTCGTCGAACTCCCACTTGAGCTCATACGCGTCTCCTGGAGCGGAATCATCAGGACCTGCATCTGGTGTAATAGTAATCCGTGAGCCACAGGGACTCAGCAATCTCGCACCCTCGCGATCAAGACTATTTAAGCTTGTAGGTAAGGCAAGGTAAATATAGGTGGAGCTGCAGCAAGCGACTAGCAAATATGGTGGCTAACTTATTCGCAAAAGAGAGCGAGAAGAGGAGGCAAAGCACGAGCGAGAAACTAGAGAACAACCTGCGCAAACATTACTCCAACACTGTGTCCACTTCCCGGACTCCACCGAGAAGAGGCCATCACGGTAACACACTCAGTTGATTCATTTTAATTAATTAAGGTTCAAGTTATCTACAACCGGACATTAACAAATTCCCATCTGCCCATAACCGCGGGCACGACTTTCGAAAGTTCAATCCCTGCAGGGGAGTCCCAACTTAGCCCACGACAAGCTGTCACGGTCAACGAAGGAATAGACCTCCTCCCAAGATGTTCCGATCAGACTCGGTATCTCGGTAATTCAAGACAACTCCGACAATGGTAAAACAAGTCCAGCAACACCGCCCGCTGTGCCGACAAATCCCGATAGGAGCTGCACATATCTCGTTCTCAGGGCACACCGGATAAGCTAAGCGTACGGGAGCCAACGTAACCCAAGTTGCCAAGGGACGGCCCCGCACGGTGCTCTAGGTTGGACCAACACTCAGAGGAGCACTGGCCCGGGGGG
>NC_057803.1:425605447-425607848 GCF_018294505.1 Triticum aestivum | reverse complement strand
CAATGGTAAAACAAGTCCAGCAACACCGCCCGCTGTGCCGACAAATCCCGATAGGAGCTGCACATATCTCGTTCTCAGGGCACACCGGATAAGCTAAGCGTACGGGAGCCAACGTAACCCAAGTTGCCAAGGGACGGCCCCGCACGGTGCTCTAGGTTGGACCAACACTCAGAGGAGCACTGGCCGGGGGGGGGGGGGGTTAAAATAAGATGACCCTTGAGTCCGCGAAACCCAAGGGAAAAGGCTAGGTGGCAAATGGTAAAACCAAGGTTGGGCATTGCCGGAGAAGTTTTATTCAAGGCGGACTGTCAAGGGGTTCCCATTATAACCCAACCGCGTAAGGAACGCAAAATCCGGGAACATAACACCGATATGACGGAAACTAGGGCGGCAAGAGTGGAACAAAACACTAGGCGAGAGGCCGAGCCTTCCACCCTTTACCAAGTATATAGATGCATTAAGATAACAAAGTAATATAATGATATCCCAACAAGTAAATAAATGTTCCAACAAGGAACGGCCTCCAATCTTCACCTGCAACTAGCAACGCTATAAGAGGGGCTGAGCAAAGCGGTAACATAGCCAATCAACGGTTTGCTAGGACATGGTGGGTTAGAGGTTTGACATGGCAATTTGGGAGGCTTGCAAGCAAGTGGTAGGCATCGTAGCAATGGCATAGCAAAAGAGCGAGCAAACTAGCATAGCAAAGATAGTAGTGATTTCGAGGGTATGATCATCTTGCCTGCACAGTTGTCAGAGTTGACTGGATCCTCGAAAGCAAACTTAACGGGCTCCTCGTTAGAAAAAGTGTCTCCCGGATCTACCCAAACAAGACAAACAAGCAACAAGGATACAATCAACCACGTGCAAACTCAAACAACACGATGCAAAGATGATATGCTATGCGGGATGCGGTGCGGGATGCAAAATGCAAGATATGACAGGAAATGCATGAACCTGGCCTCAACTTGAAATTCCAAGTGTGCCACTGGAAAGATGAGATGAAATCGCTTGAAAAGGATATAAAGAACGCCGGAATCGGAGTTACGGTTTGGAAATGCAAACAAACAGGTTCTTAACAAAAGTCTAGCACTGAGCTACGGCCAATTCATCCATTAACAGGTTCAAACAAACATGGCAAAAATGCAAATGGCAAACAGATCTCAGACTTAGTGAAATTAACACTTGTCTGGAATTTCAGATCAGGTAGCCCTCTTTAGAGCAACAAAACTACATGCTACAGGATCTGAACATGGCAAAGTAAAGCATGACATGGAGCTACTCAAAGAGCTTAACAAAAGTCCCTTAGTGACCTTGAGCCAAAAGAGATCAGAAAATACAATTGCAAGCATGTGAACATAGCAAAAACATAATCACTTTTCAGACTTGGTGAAAACTGACACATGTTGAAATATAACTCAAGTAGGCATGTTTACGAGCTCGATGCACTCACTACGGTGCAAGTCATGGAAAGACAAGCATACATCCATCAAGAAGGCACAAAATGCAAGCTAGACATGGCAAGAACAATAGCATAGCATGCACGGATCAACTACAACATCACCGGCAAAATTGCAAACAAGTTGACAATCTGACCAGATTCACAAAGTAGCAAAAGTAGAGCTCGATTGACTCAAACTAGGGTACTCCATAATTGCAAACAAAGACATGGATGGATAGAGCACTACAATATTAACAAAACATCCTTACTGATCATCCTCAAAAGAGGCACAGATCACTAGGAAACAATATGAACATATGGCATCATGAGATGAACAGCTCCAGGACTTAGTGATATTACTAAGTCCCTGAAAACAGAATTAGCATGTGCACCACTTTGCAAGCTTGCACTAGTCACCACACATCCTAAAAATACATGGGTTGCACCTCTGGAAAGATGACAAAACCCTTAACAAAACACATGTAGAGCATCAGGTCATAGCATGCACACATTAATCATGGCAAAAATGACAAAAGTGCTAAACGGAGTAGCAGATCTGACAATTAACTCAAGTAGCCCTCTTCGAACAGCATTTAGGGCATCAAAATGAACTCAAATGAAAATGATGCAATAGAATGAAATGATGACACTCTGAGATGAACATTTTGATATGCTATATGCATGAATCGGAGCTACGGATGCAAAGTTACGGAGCCGAGAACAGGAGCACTTGAACTGAAAATATCCGGGACTTAGTGAAAAAAATCAACCTCTCCGGCACAGATCTAGGGTTTGCACGGAAATCGAGGCGCGGTCGGGGCACTGTAGCAGCTCGAGGACCGCCGAAAAAAAAAGAGTCGCGGCGGCCGGATCTCTCGCCAGAGAGGCCGCCGGCGATGAGGAGGCGGTCGCCCGGAGCTTCACGGAGGCGAGGCGTCGCGTCGCGGGGCGCGGGGCTGT
>NC_057803.1:425579447-425605068 GCF_018294505.1 Triticum aestivum | reverse complement strand
GAGCGGGCCGCGGCGGCGGTGGGTGGCGGCGTCCACGTGGCAGCACACTAGTGGGCGCGGGCGGCGGCGGACATTGTCCGGCCCGCTCCGGACACATCCGACGGCGGCGGTGGATGGATCTAGGGTTAGGGGGGAGAGTGGAACCGCGAATTTGAAGGAGGGGGTTTATATATAGGCATAGAGGGAGCTAGGAGAGTCCAAATGAGGTGCGGTTTTCGGCCACGCGATCGTGATCGAACGCTCTAGACGATGGAGCAGAGTTAGGTGGGTTTTGGGCCAAATTGAAGGGGTGTTGGGCTGCAACACACACGAGGCCTTTTCGGTCCCTCGGTTAACCGTTGGAGTATCAAACGAAGTCCAAATGATACGAAACTTGACAGGCGGTCTACCGGTAGTAAACCAAGGCCGCTTGACAAGTCTCGGTCCAATCCGGAAATGTTTAATCCCCACACATGAAAGAAAGATAGAAATGACCACCGGAGGAGAACGAAGCGCCGGAATGCAAAACGGACAACGGGGAAAATGTTCGAATGCATGAGATGAACACGTATGCAAATGCAATGCACATGATGACATGATATGAGATGCATGACAACGACAACAACACACGGAGACAAAAACCCAAACCCGAGGAAATAAATATAACTTAACACCGGAAACGGCAAGAGTTGGAGTACAAATTAGGAAAGTTACATCCGGGGTGTTACAGAGTGGTTCCCATATTCCTTCATAAATAAGTGATTGTCATAATAGACACTTTTTGAATTCATTCTCCTGCAAAGTTAGTATAATAGTGTATCCATCAATAATAATTTTCCTCCAAGACAACGGAGTCTGAGGGCATAATTTCCAATTCCAAGTTTATTAACTTTAGCATTTCCTTGGAATTGTTCGCATGAAAGTATATGATATATAACCAGAATTTGCAACACAACTATTTTTTTTAAATAGTGGTAAATGAAAAACTCCGTGCATAAAAAA
Organism: Triticum aestivum; assembly: GCF_018294505.1. Taxonomy (NCBI): domain Eukaryota; kingdom Viridiplantae; phylum Streptophyta; class Magnoliopsida; order Poales; family Poaceae; genus Triticum; species Triticum aestivum. The sequence continues at coordinate 425,604,087 of NC_057803.1, read as the reverse complement.
ATTATAGACATACCTTCCTCTTTGCTAATTGCATTGTAAAAAAAATTTAAATCTTCCTCTTTGAGGTGCAACCAATAATATTAGGTCAGATCCTTCCCTCGGAGAGTTTCTATCTTCCCCCATAGAGCAAATAACACCCCATACAGCATATACTAAATAACAAATCAGGGTGACGAGTGTATATAAAATTATTCCAAACAATTTGGCATAGTGTTTAGGACAATAATGATTTGCACTTCCCAAAATAGCCTCAGACATGTTCCACCAAGAATATATTCCAGATTGCACATAAATTTCCATGCAACCTGTTTACTCACTTATTGAACAACCAAAGTTTATTAAAATGATCCAGAATAGATGAGCCATTTGGTACACATAATCCCAGTCTAACCATATATTTCCTTTTCTTCAGTACTGAAAGTTCAATAGTACAACATTTTTCCGGCTTGTTTCTCAGTAATATTCCAAACCGTGATATTAGATACACTAGATTATGGATACCAACTAACTTAGGAAACCCTTTTTTTTATGTCATTGGAAGAAAAGTGTTACCGATATGTTGACTGGACGAAGGACTGCAATGACAAACTTTAGTTACTTGAATCACTTTCCTGCACCTTCCCTGAGAATTACCACAAGAGTCTGAGCGGAAAGAAAAATATCCTTCCTCGATCCACGTGCGTGTGAGGATTGAGTGTGAGCTTTGCTTTCCAAAATTCCTGGATCTTCCAACAATGGAGTGAATTAGCTTGCACCTTGATTTCCTCGGGCCGTGTTCTATGCCAAAGTAGTAGTAGTAGTTTTCCTCTTAACATAGAACCTGAAATCTCCCAGCAAAAGAGCACTTGACTTCAGGACTCGTAAGTCGTAGCAGCAGCCAAAGTCGTGGGCGTGACATGCTGTTTCCGAGCAGGTAGCTCGTTCGGCTTGGCGCGACATTGGGTGAAGATATCATAGCAGCGGCAACTTCATCAGGTCGGATAAGTTGGCGAGCATAGGGACAAACGGATGCCACAAGGGGACCAGGATCACGTCAGGTCGACAGGACATGGCGGAAGAATGCCGGTTCCACGCGAGATCGACGAGCGCCAACGTGTCTGGCGGACGCGTGTGAAGGCTTCATCGATGGGCTTTGTCGTGGGCTCGATTCCGAAGAAGGCACTGGCAGCTATGCACACATTACACGTACAAGAGCCTGATTGATTCCGTGTCGTAGTAATACGACTCGTACGTTGCAGGCTTGATTTCCTCCGTCGACCACGCAGAGTTGTGCAGCGGATGCAATCACGGAGCGGCGATAGATGACGATGACGGAGTTGCACAGCAGATTAGGCGACGATGGATGCACGCTAATACACACCAGGGAGAACGCGTGCGCTTCGGTCGATGTGATGAGTAGCAGCGGAAGCTGATTTTCCCATGCATTGATGTGAAGAGGAATCACGGAGGCGTGCAAGCTTTTACTAATATTCCTTTATCCGTGCGGCCACAAACAACCAGTAAATCTAATTTTCTTTTCAAGATCAAGTGAACTGCTAGCCTCCGTCAATTCCGTCTTCTGTGCAGCCCGAGCAGACAAACATCACAACAATACAGGAGCACGTGGCCATGGAACTAGCAGGGGTCGGTCGCCGTGGACGGACAGAGCGTCGCTGGCTGCCTAGGGCGCAACAGAAGCGCCGCCCTCAGTACAGATCAGTTCGGCGTACCCACGAAAATCAATCACGCGCGACGACAACTGATTCGGCGGATTAGCAGGCCATGATACAGCAAAGTTCGTAGCAGCGGATTAGGGTTAGCAGCGACTGGCGATAGCAAAACCTAGCCTCGATACCAATGTTAAGATTTGTGGGCTATGCGGTCTCCTCTAGTTCCTCTGCCTTTTTCGTGTGCCGCTCACAATGCATATTGAGGCTAGAGGGTAAGGACCTATTTATAGACTCCACTTTCAGGCGTTTTATTATTCTACCTGTTTCCGGAAAGATCCGTACGACTCCTGGGCAATGTTACCAACCACAATCATACATATCCATTTTCCGAGTCTAAATATACTAGTCCCTAGCACACATGTGTGAGTCATGTGCCATGATTAGATTGTATATATGAGATCAACTTCCAATCTTAATCATGTGGGTCAATAGCCTGCAGAGCCGATCCTGCAAAACAAACCCAGCTCTTCCACCCTGTGATGTCCCGGAAAAAATACGTATGCACATATAAATTCCAGTAGAGTCGATCCCTATTAATTCCTCTGTTGTATTCCATCACAGTCGTCCTCGGCACCTCGAGTATTACTTCCTCGAGTGAAATTCCGCATCAGTTATTCAAACATTAATAATATGAATAATTCCATGTTGGTTTCAATAAATAATAATCATGTTTAATAAATGTTGAAAGCCACATAAATATCCAACACCCTGAGCACTTGAGCCCCCATATGTGTTGCCATCATCGTTTCCCGGACTGCCATGATGTTCTTCTCCAAGTCTGACGCCCAGTTCCCCTATTCACCGGTGAGCAAATCCCCTCAGCTGAACCCTAGCAGCATGGCTTGATCTTCATCTTCCCGTGTCATTTGATCGAACGGCCGTTTCTTTATTTGACCGGAATTCTCAATGCCGCATTCCACCTGAACCGTTTTGCCTCTCGCAGATTGACACCGGAGCAAGCTCCCGACGCACTCCCGATCTTGCCGGAGCATGCGAAGTACAACATTGTTTCCGTTCGTCACCGCCGCCAAGCGAAGACACCTCGTCGCTTATGATGTCACCTAGTTCAGCGCCCCACGTGCGCCGAATCCTCCTGTCATTTCACTTTTGCTGGAGACCCGTTGTGGTCGTCGCCGACATCACCACTGAGATGCCCGCCGCCCTCTTTTTCGCTTCAGGTGAGACTCACCGTTGCATTTAAATGTAGCTGACATGGCACATTATCCACCATCCATGCTCACTCATATCTGACGGTTGTTGTCTTTTTTCTCAGTGAATCGGTATCAGCCTATTAGAGCACACCACGTGGCAGTGCCACAACAGACATAGCAGCAACTCAATTCGCTGCCATGGAAGTATTTTTTTTCCACATTGCAATACAAACTTCATCTTGTTATATCTCGTGATCCGTATATCCAAATGAATTGTTATGTCATATGTGATCTGTTAAACACCATCTGTGTTCCTCCTTATACCGCTGACCCCGTTCCGTACTACCTCCAACATAATCTTATATATCAACCGTTCATCATCCAGTGTCTCTTTTGAATCGATTCCTTCCACCTGCCACCTTGTAGACCATAAAAATATATTATATATTGTAGGCCTATTTATATATTGATGTCGTCCAACCTTGCCATATTTGTTTGGTTGTTCTTTTGATTCTTTTGTATGGCATGGTTGTTTATTTGGATTCTTTCTTTTGCGATAGGTTGCTTGGAGCGTGACGAGTAGAATTATCAGAATTGTGAGTGCGACGATCTTCATCAAATATACCAGGCAAGTTACATGTTAATCACCCTTTACCTATTGTTTTCTATGTATGTAGTTTATATCACACTATGAATTTATGCATGTATAGGAATACCATATTATTTTTGCTATATTGTTGAGCTATCTCTCATCATTGCAGATCATGGTAGTTGTAGTTTTGCTATGCTTTGTAGACGGGGGTGGTTCGTGTATACATTGAGTTTATGTGAGGATTACATATATAACAACTTGAGTAGTAATTAAGGATGTTAATTGACCTCTAGGTGGAAGTGGTATTTCTTGGTGTTGAGGGAAGGCATCATGGGGTCTTGCACCTTTTCTAAGGCCATGCGCTCATGAGAGTGCACCCTAAGTGGAATGCTGCCCAGGTTCAAAAAGATCAGACAGACTTAGTGACTAGTAGCTTCCATGTGCGGTCACTGGCTATATGGGCTTTGGCTTAGTTGATCAGTTGTTGGAACCCTTGCCCAGATAGTGTCGACAGATGTGGCATATGTACGTGGGATGTGGCCGTCAGGTGGTTAAGGGAACCTCTTCTGAAAGACTTCGTCTCAATCTTCAGATTGGGTCCAGTTGGTAAAGCGTACTAAACTCTGCAGAGTATTAAAACTAATCATGATTAGCCGTGCCCCCAGTTATGGGCAAATTCGAGCCACTATGCCATTACAGTTGTTGGATGATCTTGACAGATGTGACACTTAATAAATTTGTTGGGAAACTTAATAATGGGTAGGTTGGAATTGGACTGCCCAATTCAACCATGTGTATTTAATTGTAGCAAGACAAAGATAAAATTTGACTATTATATTATGTAGTTATGAGGAAAAAAATAGCTTTCTGCAAAACAACCACTACACTATCCTCTTGATGTACTTTGCATATAGATGTAGATCTGTTATATATTACCTTGTGTGACTTGCCAATACATTCAAAGTATTGACCCTTCATGGCTGCAATGTTTCACGTTGCAGATTTTATACGATGAGTGAGTGATACGATGTAGGGTTATGATGTCTATACTCGACATTTTCCTGTGGTGTTGATGGATTCCATGGAGATTTTATTTGCTTTTCCACTGTATTTTGCTTGTATGCTAGCCTGGAGCTATGGAGGCATGTAATATTAATTCTGGATCTATGATGTAATATTATGACATGTGGTTTATTCTCGATATTACATCTTGTACTGTGTGCTAGCTATTGATTCAGGGACTAGCACAGTGAGCACAGAGACATCGAATCTTATCAGGTTCGGGTCATTACACCCACCCTCATGGATTGTGGGTGCCCCCCCTCTGGTGCTTTCTTCGCCAATATTTTTTATATATTCCAAAAGTGACTTTCGTGGAGTTTCAGGACTTTTGGAGTTGTGCAGAATAGGTTTCTAATATTTGCTCCTTTTCTGGCCCAGAATTCCAGCTGCCGGCATTCTCCCTCTTCGTGTAAACCATGTAAAATAAGAGAGAATAGGCATAAGTATTGTGACATAATGTGTAATAACTGCCATAATGCAATAAATATTGATATAAAAGCATGATGCAAAATGGACGTATCACAACTCCCACATATTATATATGTTTTTTGGCTAGAAGAATCCACTCAATCCATTTGTGGCATCCATTTTTTTTCATTTGAGCAAGTTTGCACACATGTCATTTTTACATTATATGTTGTTTTGTCATTTTTGTGTCATTAAATTCAAACATGCTATGTGATAGTTTTGCGCATGTATAGCTTCATTTTCATGTCTACTTCATGCTAAATTTTATTTCATGCCATAAAGTGCACTGTGATGAGTGCCACGAGCTTGCTAACATGAGAGCATGAATCTGTTTTGCCATGATTAGTGAATTTATGCTAAGTCTGTAAAACTGTTATCATTTGCATTTTGCCATGCTATTTTAAACATGTCCTAGTGAGTTTTAGCAGTAGCTCAGTAATCATGTTTTGTAGTGCTTGACATGTACTTCAATGCCATGCCATTAATTTTCATGTTGCTGTGTTGTAGCATATTTAAACTTTGCATCCAAGTTGTCATGTTGCTGCTTTCAACAGATTGCATTGTATATGGCTTTGCTTGTCATTTTCAAAGTGTGCATCTGTTTTCGGTGATCTTTATATCGATTTCAACCGAAGTCTTCCAACCTTTCCAGTGGCATGCTTGGTTTACCAAGATTCTCCCCATATCCATATTGTCTTCACAATTTCCATCCCATTGACGTATCCCTAGTTCTGGTAGAACCGTAGCTCCATGCATAATGTTCTTTATATGCATTCATGTTAGAGTTGCATGAAGCATGTGTTCATTGCCATGCATAGTTTGTTTATTGTATGCTTGTGCTTCTTGTGGGTAGTTCCGGGAGACGAGACTGAGTCCGAGGACTCCGTTAAGTACGTTCACAAGGAGCAAGTTCCCGATATCACTGAGGTCATATCAGGCAAGAAGATCATTACCCCCGATATCACCTCTATCTTTGCTTGCTAGTTGTTCATTCTATCGCTATGTCGCGCTACCTACCACTTGTTTATATAGCCTCCCATGTTGCCATGAAGAGCCTCTAACCCACCTTCCTAGCAAACCCTTGTTTGGCTATGTGACTGCTTTTGCTCAACCCCTCTTATAGCGTTGCTAGTTGTAGTTGCAGGTGACGGTGTCCTGGACTAGGGGATACTCACCATGTCGTCTCCCTACCAGCTGGATCGGGCCGAGGACCCCCATGGCGGTTCACTTATGGTCCACTTCGGGCAGCCCATGCCGCATACAAGGAGGATTCCACAAGACTTGGCGCCCAAGACAAGGACTCCTCTAAACCCTAGGCCTATGGTGTGTTATATAAACCGAGGCCAGGATAGTCTATAGAACATCTCATATTCATTACTATAATCTCGTGGTAGATACTTGTACTATGTACTATCCCCACATGAATACAATCAAAAGCAGGACATAGGGTTTTACCTCCATCAAGAGGGCCCGAACCTGGGTAAAATCCCGTGTCCATGTTACCATCACTCCAAGACGCCTAGCTTAGGACCCCTACTACGAGATATGCCAGATATAGAATCGACATTGGTGCTTTCATTGAGAGCCTGCTGGCAGTTGCCACAGTGCGATGGGAATTCGGATCATCTCCGGCGCGGTCTAAACATTGGAGCCGAGCTTCATGGTTCATGTCGGCATCTTTGTCGCCGGCTCGACTGGTCACCTCGGCTGGACCAAGGACTGAACTCCACGTCATATCATCAAGATCAGACGGATACTTTCATCATCATCAGCTCAAGTCTCAATCGAGACCATGGAAAAGTCGTCCATGCAGCCTGGGGGCTCATTGTCAACAATGCCCTCGTGCGATCACACAATTTTTTTCTGTACACCAGACTTGTTTTCGCTGCCACCATATCCTCGGGAGTCAATTTGACGAAACCTTTGGTGGAATTTTGCGGAATTGAGTATAAAACGACCCTGTAAAATTTCGTCGCCTTCCGATGGAGGAATCTCCGGCGATCTCTGATATACCGAAGGCCTGTCGAGTCTGGACGGGAATCTGGATGAGTTTAGGGCGTGGTCTCCAGAGCCTAGCTCTGAGGTTATTTGGAAGATCCAACTGTTCATATTCCGTGGAATTTCCATATCTACCACCTCTCAAAATTTCAACTCGATCCGACCGTTCAAACTCGAGGAACCTTCCGATTAGTGCATCACTTTTCAGATCTGTTTTCAATGCGAATACGAATCTGACCTGAGTTCATATTTTTTCATGAATGGGATATTGGACAACCTTTTTGGAAGAATGTCTTCCTAGGGTATTGTGTTTTGTTTCCGAACACATGCTCACAAATTTTTCTCCTTTTCGGAGGTAATCTTCAGAGTCGTGCCGGTGTCAAACTAGCCCATACTCCACGTTTGCCGACCTGCGCTAGATAGATCGTCGCTTCATTGAGCCGAGCCTAACCTTATTAGATCATCAGCTCGGCAAGCGGAACAAGAGTTTGACATCGCGAAGGCTAAATCAGCACCAACACCATCACCCCATGGATTGCATGGGTCAGGCGTGCCGACATCACCGCTCGGTCACTTCATCAATCCGGAATTGACCACAGAATTGACCGCATCACAAGTTATGACCAGCGTCGGCTTGGTCGAGCCGTAGCTTCTTCAAACTGATGTCTACCATGTCGAACCTCTTCAACACCTCGGCTAGCACAGCGGCTGCAATGTCACCATACCGACCTGCTCCGTCACCTCGGCTGGACTAGGAGCTTCGCCATCTCTTCATCAACCTACTCTGGAGACTTCGGTGTCACCGGCTGACCAAGTTCGTCATGTTAGCTGGATCATGGGCTTCACTTCGCTGCGTCCCGGCCGAGCAGCCGCCCACAACATCAAGCTAGCGCTGGCACTAGTACTATTACTAGGTGCAAATCCATGAATGCCCGCGTGTGTCTCTTTGGATTGCTACAACAAATAAACAAGGTGCTATTATTCCTACTAACTTTTTGCTTGCATGTGCTTATTTTTCCCAAGGAATATTACTCTGGTTTGTTCCATCCTCTGTACACAGGAATGTCAAATGCTGGCCGTATTAACGATGGTTGGGTGATGGTTCGGTCATTTTCCCATCCGCAATTCGGCGAACGCCACATCGAGAACTAGGAACGCCCTGCGAATTCAGGCTTTGCCACGCCGACGCCCCACATCGACATTGGCTTCGACACCAGGCCACATCTCTTTAAAAATTAATTTGCGTAAATTAATTATGCGAGGATTTTTGATATATTAATATTATTATTTTTTTGGACTACACTATTTTACAAGTGCAGGTAATCGACTTCGACTGCATCGCGCGGTCACTTCGGCAAGCCGATGTCGTCGTCCCAATCAGCATAAATTGGCTCGCGTAATCACCTTGTTGGTCGAATTGCCATACTGACATTTTCGGTTGCCTCAGGGATTTCGGCACCGCTGAGAGAGCTCTAGCTCATTGAGTTTTCGACACACGGGCCATATTTCTTTCATTACTCACTTTGCATAAATTATTAATTATGCAACGATTTTTAATTTATTCTTATTACTGTTATCTTCGGCTTGCACTATTTTCTGTGCACAGGTAAATGATCCGGGTTGGGTAGCGATGTCACCTCAGCGCACCGACGTACCACGCCACCTCGGCTGGACCGGTGGCTTCGTCATCACTTCATTAAACCACGTCGGGGACTTCAGCGTCATACTGCCGGCCTGTTCCGTCGCCTCGGTTGGACTGGGGGTTCCACCTCACCACCTCGCAATAAAAGGGTGCATTATCACAATACACCTGGGTTAACTACCAAAAAGCAAAAGCCCTCTATGGGGCAAGGAACCGTACTGGAGGATGGCTCAATGGACCCTGCAAAATTCATAGTACAGCGGATGCAATACCAACGCACAGCCTTAGAGCATGTTGGATACTCCGGCAGGTGGCCAAAAGTGGTGAGGATCTACTCCTCCCAAAAACCACAAAGCACCATCTCGTGGACAACAATACGGTGTTAACGGTCTTTGAGACCTTCGCGTCAAATAATAGACGCAAGCGAACACTCCGCAACATGGCCGAAATCTGCCACATAGCAGAAATAAATCCTTGGAGTGACACGGCTATTACCTTCAATGCCAGTGACGAACCCAAATTCCGAACAGCCCGAGCACCAGCCGCACTGGTCCTCAGTCCAATCGTGGACGACTTTCGACTCACCAAGGTACTCATGGACGGAGGCAGCGGATTAAACCTCATCTATGAGGAAACTCTTCAAAAGATGGAAATAGACTGGAGCCGCATTAAGCAAAGTAGCACAACCTTTAGAGGAATCATCCCCAGTCGGGAAGCACGCTGTGCTGGGAAAATCACACTAGATGTGGTATTCGTCACGCGGATAATTACAGGTCCGAAGAAATTACATTCCAAGTGGCCCCGTTCAGCAGCGGATACCACGCTCTACTAGGGCGGGAGGCGTTTACAATCTTCCAAGCCATACCCCATTACGGGTACATGAAGCTCAAAATGCCCGGGCCCAATGGAATCATCACTCTTGCTAGTGATCCGGACATAGCACTCCGCGCCAAAAATAAGACAGCCGCACTGGCCCTTGAGGCACTATCCGAAGCCCTAGCGGCCGAGGAACTAACTGCGCTGCGCTCCATGGTGAACAGGGACGATGTGATACTCGATAAAAGATCCAAGTCCACATCCTTTAAACCGGCGGACGAAATAGTCAAATTCCAAGTCCATCCAACGGACCCTACAAAAACAGCTTCCATCGGGGCACAATTAAACCCTGATGTCGACGCCGCACTGCGAGAGTTCCTATGCGAGAACTGGGACATTTTTGCCTGGCACCCTTCAGACATGCCAGGAATCCCAGGCAGGCTGGCTGAGCACAGCTTAAATATCCTAAAAGGATTCAAGCCAGTCAAGCAGGCTCTTCAATGTTTCTCCAAGCCTAAGAGACAAGCCATGGGAGAGGAACTAGCCAAGCTATTGGAGGCCGGATTCATCAGAGATATAAAACATCTGGACCGGCTAGCAAACCTGGTGATGGTACCAAAGAAGGACAAATCCTGGCGCTTGTGTGACGATTTTAAGGACCTTAACAAGGCCTTCCCAAAGGATCCCTTCCCCCTCCCCCGCATCGATCAAATCATCGATGCTACCGTAGGACACGATTCATTGTGTTTCCTTGATGCATACTCCGGCTACCATCAAATTAAAATGGCGGAGCTAGACCAAGCCGCAACGGCATTCATCACACCATACGGCCCATTCTACTTCAACACAATGCCCTTCGGGCTCAAAAATGCCGGCGCAACATATCAGCGCATGATTCAGACATGTCTGGCAAACCAGATCGGCAGAACAGTGGAGGCATACGTGGATGACGTGGTCGTTAAAACCAAGCATGTCGAAACTCTAGTAGACGACTTGAGGCTCACATTCGACAACCTCCGAACATATGACATCAAGCTCAATCCGGAAAAATGCGTTTTCGGCGTACCAGCCGGAAAGCTCCTCGGATTCATTGTCTCCAGTAGAGGTATTGAAGCTAATCCGACAAAAATCCGAGCGTTGTCACAGTTGGCTACCCCAACAGACCTAAAAAAAATACAAAAATTGACTGGATGCGTGGCGGCTCTAAGCCGCTTTATCTCTCGCTTGGGAGAAAAGGCATTACTCCCTTATCGCCTCCTCCGGCGCACCGAACACTTCGAGTGGACGGATGCCGCCTCGGCCGGACTCAATGAAATAAAAGCCATATTGGCAACAAACCCAGTCCTGGCCGCGCCAAACATTGGCGAACCAATGCTATTATACATTGCGGCAACTCATCAAGTAGTAAGCGCAGTGCTCGTCGTCGAGCGAGAAGTGGACGGACACAAATTCCCCCTTGAAAAGCCGGTTTACTATGTGTCCACTGTCCTTACTCCATGCAAATCACGGTACCCGCATTATCAAAAGATAGCGTACAAGGTATTTATGGCATCCCGGAAGCTGCGACACTACTTTCAAGAGTGCTCGATAATGGTAGCCTCGGAAGTACCACTTAACGATATTATAAACAATCGCGACGCGACGGGCCGGATTGCCAAATGGGCCATTGAGCTCCTCCCGTTCGACATAACTTACAAGCCACGACGATCTATCAAGTCGCAAGTTTTGGCTGACTTCGTCGCTGAGTGGACGGAAGCCGAACTCCCTAAAGAGTACGACACATATTCAAACTGGATCATGCACTTCGACAGCTCCAAAATGTTGGCTGGTCTGGGGGCTGTCGTCGTTTTGACGTCCCCAACAGGAGATACCATTCAATACATACTACAAATAATGTATACGGACTCCAACAAGTAGCCGAATATGAGGCCCTTCTACATGGTCTCCAGATGGCAGTATCCATGGGCATTCAATGCCTAGAGGTGCACAGGGATTCGAACCTCATGATATCCCAAATAAATGGAGACTTCGATGCCAAGGATCCGAAAATGGTAGCTTATCGCAATGCCGTCCTAAAAATGTCAGCTCAGTTCGAGGGGATCGAATTTCACCATGTGGCTCGGGAAAACAATCAGGCGGTGAATACCTCACCCGCATCGGCGCAAAACGCGACGCGGTACCTCCCAACATATTTCTGGAACGGCTCTTCAAGCCATCCGTAGCATGGGAAGGGGACACCAGTAACAACAGTCCGGACCCGGCCAAAATACCCAATACCGAACTCTCTGACACAATCGGAGGCTTCACCACCGAAATAACACAATCAGCCCACGAAATAATGGCCATTATTGCCCCGTGGACAGAACCATTCCTGGCCTATCTAACTAGACAGGAACTTCCAGAGGACCAAAATGAGGCACGCTGCATAGTGCGGCGATCCAAGGCCTACAAGGTCCATGAGGGAGAATTGTACAAAAAAAGCGCTACCGGAGTCCTTCAAAGGTGCATCTCCGAAGTGGAAGGGCGGAACCTTTTGGCAGAAATTCACGCCGGATTTGGCGGTCATCACGTTGTAGCCCGGGCTCTTGGAAGCAAGGCCTTCCGTACAGGATTCTATTGGCCAATGGCCCGGGCAGATGCACATGACTTGGTCCAACGTTGCGCCGGTTGCCAGCTCTTTGCAAATCAAAGCCACATGCCACCCACCGCCCTCCGAACAATCCCCATTACATGGCCCTTTGCGGTCTGGGGGCTTGACATGGTTGGACCCCTTAAAGGGGGAACCCACAAGAAAAAAATACTTATTGGTCATGGTGGATAAATTCACCAAATGGATAAAGGCTAAACCGGTAAAAATAGACGAATCCGGACAGGTGATAGATTTCATATCCGGGGTTGTACACCGTTACAGCGTCCCCCACAGCATCATCACTGATAACGGCACGAACTTTACGACCGACGAGGTAAAACGCTGGTGCAGCAAAATGGGCATCAAGCTCGATTATTCTTCAGTCTATCACCCACAAACCAACGGTCAAGTCGAACGAGCAAATGGTATTATAATGAGCGGCATTAAACCCAGATTAGTGCGCTCCTTAACAGAGTCTAACACGCACTGGGTAGAGGAGCTCGACTCCGTATTCTGGGGCTGCAGACCATGCCAAATCGCAGTACCGGATATACACAGTTTTTTATGGTGTACCGCGCAGAGGCAGTCCTGCCCTGTGACATAATTCATGACTCACCTCGAGTGCGCATGTACGAAGAAAGAGAAGCCGAGCTCGATCGGCAGGACAGTCTGGACACCTTGGAGGAAGAGCGCGACATAGCCAAAGCCCATTCCACATTTTACCAGCAACAGGCTCGCAGATACCAAAGCAGAGAAGTACGGGTCAAAACTTATAACATTGGTGAACTAGTTCTACGACTGCCGGATAAGAAAAAGAACAAGCTCGAGCCCAAATGGGAAGGTCCCTTCATTTTCGACCTAGTTCTGACCGGTGGAGCGTACCGGCTACGGGATGCATCGACTAGTCGACTCGAGCCGAACCCATGGAACGCAGCCAGGCTTCGAAGATTCTACGCCTAGCATCGGACTCTATGTTAGTCCCCTCCCTTCGTCCATTTTCTGCATATGCATCATCTGTCCTGTTTCCCTTTCTTTCTTTTATTTCTTTAGGCCTTCAAGGGTCGCCTTGCGCCTCACTCGTACATTACAGATGTGCTGGCCGCACTCTTCATACCTGGGGGCTTCTTTCACAGAAGCTTAAGTTATTTTCCTGGGCCTCACGCCCAACACATGTGTTATACTTCCGCATGTACCTTTTTTTCACCATTATATGCATCGATATGACTTAAGTTTTGGCCAAGCTGGGTTGCCTGGCTCTTGTATTTATGCCCTACATTCCCGTTAATTCGGCTAGGGCATAAGGGGAGCACCTCTGTGATTGTTACCACCGGGTCAGCCGAACGTGTACCTCAGATTGGGTGAAGCCGAAAGCTAGCGTTCTTAAGGGAATATTCGGTCGGTGAACAAAAGATGACTTTTATTATTCATATCTGCCCCCAGATGATTTTTCTGCACTTCTTATCACAGTTCGGACATGCACTTTAGGGCATGCTTACCCAGGGAAAGGAACCCTTAACGGAACTATTCTCCCTGGAAGATGTTTCTTACTACCCATGTAATATAACATAACTAGTTGGGCACTTGTCTGATAAAGCACTAATGACCCCTACGCCTGGTCTCCACGCATGCCCCGGTTCTTACATAACTGAGAGGGTATTCGGATACACTCCGGACTGTCGGGTCCCGAGGTTGAAGCGAAAAGGTCCGCCACGACAAACGATCTACAATCAGGCTAGAAGGCATTATACATGTCACTTTAAAATTACACAGTCAATTTGACTGGTTGAATTCCTCTTCAATACTATCCAATAGGCTGTCTAGTCTACATTCCTGTTGAGAATACTTTGCGGCCAATTCTACTTGGCCGTACACTAAGCTCACAGGGATCTCCTTCCCATCAGGCCCCACAGGTCCGACTTCGGCCATGTGGTTCGGGTCAGCCTTCGTGTACCGTGTCTTCACCATTGCCCAGGCTTCCCTAGCGCCCTGACGGCAGGCCGATATCTTCCACAATCGGAAGCGTCGCTGTGCTCCCTTCAGCTTTTCTGCAAGCTCTCCAAGGCCTTCGGGTATGGAGACGGATGGCCACAAGGCCTGGGCGATGCCTTGCATCACCTGCCGAACTCGTTCGTGCAGCTGTGAGAGCTCGGGAAGAAGGTCACCCGTTGAACCGGGCATTTCCTCGGTAGGACGACCTGTTAGCATACCTACAGACATAACTCTATCAGCCAGCTTCCTCGCCGAACTCTTTTTCAAAGTTCGTTCAAGCACTTACTAAATATGCCGCGTTGAAGCTGTCGATTTTCCTTAACAGAATCCGACAGTTGGGCGCGAACATCTTGTAGTTCCACGCCCAGCTTGGTGTTGGCATCTTGGAGAGCATTTTTCTCCTGCCTCACCCTCGTAAGCACGCTCTCACCGGCCTTCAGCTGGCATATGAGCTGTTGCTTATCCGGATTTACTCCAGCGTCATCTGCAATTTTATCATCAGATCTGCATATACGCCACATTCTATATGATACTTATCATTCAAAGGATATGTTACCAGAGGGGATCTCTTTGGGCTCCCCTGCCACGACCAGTGTGGCCTGAAGTTGGGCTTTGCACTCTTCCAGCTCCTGCGACAGTTGAGTATTCTTTTCTGTAAGAACTTGCATAACAAAAGATCCTTAAATCAGTTATCCTAACCGTTTCAAGTCTCAGGGGCTACTGATATATATAATCATCAAATTTTCTCACCCGTATGTCTTTTACATACTGCTCCGTGGCTCTAGCTAGACCATTTTGAGCGGCACGGAGGTGCGTGTCTCCTGAGTTGAAAGCATCCCTCTTGGGAGAAACAAGCGTCACGAAGAACAGTCCGGCGACTCCTGTGGTTCATGGCACTTTCCACCTCAGAATGGGTGGCGGATAGTCTATCGGCATCCTCTGTCGGAGGAGCACCCGATGCATGCCCTGTATTCATTCCCGCCTCCGAATCCGGCCTTGGAGCCTGGCTTGTGGAGGCGCGGTTGGTAGCCTCTCCGGGTATAGTCCGGCGACCGCTCTTTTTCCTGAAAAGAAGGCGTGGGCGTTAATATGCCTCTGAGAATAATGTCTTGTAATAAGGATGGTGCGCCATACTGCTGTGCCGGTGTCTCAATTCGGACTGCAGGTCTTTTTAGCCTGCCTGGCCTCGTGGCCCCTTGTTGGCTAGTCGCCACAGGCTCAGCCTTCGGCCTCGAGGACCTCCCCTGCAAAACACGGCTGTTATACGGCGATCAAAAACACGCAAGGATGGATCCCTTCTTGAACTGCTGGGACTTCGGTCTCAGTCACCTATGAGGCTAGAACTAGCCTAGGGTAATCGCCCGTAATGGCCACCAAAGCATTGTCATTACTCGATTGGTAAAATACCCCATCGATCAGCTCCACAGATATGTCCGGATCCTCCTGGGAGGCCGGGTCAAGGGACCGTCCAGGGTCCTCGGGTTGTGGAGGAAGGCTGTTTATCTCCTTTACAGCCTGGCGCAACTCCTGCAATGAAATCGCTGGAATGAATACTTAACTACGGGAATACGAAATGGATGGGCGATAAAAAGTCTCTGCTTACCCAGCTCGGAGGATTGTACATAGAAAATCCACCCTGCGGGTTGACACGAAGGAATTCCTCCTCTTCTCCCTTGTACAAAGTGGATAAGATCTTTATTAGATCAGCAGCCGATCCCGGCCCTTTGCGGCCCTGGCGGGTGGCGTCATCCTCCCCGTTGAAATCCCACATGGGGTGGCCTCTATACTGAAGCGGCTGCACCCCCCGCATGATGCATGTAGCCATGACCTCGATCATGGTCAATCCGGATCGAGCTAAAAAACTTATCCGGCTCATCAGGTAAAGAATATCCCTGTCATCTTCCTCTAGGGAGCTCCGTGGACGCCAGCTCCGGCGCTTCTTCAAAGGGGCGTTGTCGAACTCAGGAAGGCCGATCCGAATAGGATCCAGGAGGGGGACCTCTTCTATATAAAACCATTCCGAAGGCCAGTCTTCGCACGTCTTCTTTGGGGTCCCGGACAGGTATCCGGTCCCGGCAATACGCCACACTTCGGCTCCGCCCACTTGATATATTGACCCCTTCTGAGAATGGGGCACAAGGCAGAATAGCTTCTTCCATAGAGCGAAATGAGCCTCACATCCCAAAAACAACTCGCAAAGGGCTATGAATCCCGCGATATGCAGCACGGAAGCAGGCGTAAGGTTGTGCAACTGGAGGCTGTAGAACTCCAGGAGCCCCGGAGAAACGGATAAATTGGGAATCCGAGACCTCTTACCAAATAAGGGACAAGGCATACCCGCTCTCGTTTGGAGGGATTGGGAAGGCTCTCCGCTTGCTCTCCGCCCTTATAGGTGGCAAGCCCGACTCGAACCAGGACCAGGTACGCTGGGGGAAGAAATCCCTTGGATTGAAGCATCACTAATTTGCTGTGTGGGATGGAACATCTCTCCCAATCTCCGGGCTTGGAGCTAGGGGTGCGAGAGGAGGAGCTGCGTCGACTAGCCATGATGGAATGGATCTCTGTCAGGTACGCTCCGATGAAGGCTCGCCAAGGGAGGATGGTGTGATTTGGATCTGAATCCTCGTCTTTTTAAATAGGCGGCTCATTCACACAGCTAGGGGGGTAAATGTGAAAACACCCTGGCTCTTCACATTCGCTCGACACGTGGAGAGTGGCCATTATTGGGCGTAGAAGCCGAGGGGTACAAACATTCACAAGAAACCAGACATTATTTCGACAGGTACACAGAATTTGGGGAGGAACCCGCCTTGCAATGCCGAAGACAATACTGCGCGCCGGACTCATCGTCATTGAAGCCTGCTTCGGGGGCTACTGAGGGAGTTCTGGATTAGGGGGTCTCCGAACAGCCAGACTATCTCCATTGACCGGACTGTTAGACTATGAAGATACAAGATTGAAGACTTCGTCTCGTGTCCGGATGGGACTCTACTTGGCGTGGAAGGCAAGCTAGGAAATACGGATATGAATATATCCTCCTTTGTAACCGACCTTGTGTAACCCTAACCCTCTCCGGTGTCTATATAAACCGGAGGGTTTTAGTCCGTAGAACGACAACCATAACAACAATCATACCATAGGCTAGGTTCTAGGGTTTAGCCTCTCTGATCTCATGGTAGATCTACTCTTGTACTACCCATATCATCAATATTAATCAAGCAGGACGTAGGGTTTTACCTCCATCAAGAGGGCCCAAACTTGGGTAAAACATCATGTCCCCTGCCTCCTGTTACCATCCGGCCTAGACGCACAGTTCGGGACCCCCTACACGAGATCCGCCAGTTTTGACACCGACAGTCGTGCTATGTCACCACTTCGGAATGCCGAGCTCTTTGCTCTGCCACCTCGGGACCAGCTTGGGGGTGGGACCTTGTCCCACCGTAAGCTTGGGCTGCGCATCAACACGGAGCTCATTAACCAGCTAAGTCACTTCCATGCTTAGTTTTTTAATTCTTGTTCGGTTCGACCAAACTTTATATTTATGTTAAACAAAAAACTTAGTTTTTTAAAAATGTCATTTGTTAAAAACACTTTCTTTACCCAAGTTAACTGGGGGCTCTTAAATTTGTACGAGCCATTCTATAATAATTGTTTTCTTCCTAGTCGTTGTAAAGTCTTTTTCTACCACTCCTTTCTCGGCTCGAGTGTGTGGTCAATAGCCAGATAGCATGTTTTCTCTCTAATGCCACTCGAGTTTAGTTCACTAAACTATCCTAACAAGCAGTACTCCGCCTTCGGGATAGGAGGTTGCAGCCATAGGCTGACCCGCTTGAAGTCTTGAGATCGGTTGTGTCTTATTAATGCACGACAGAAGCGCAAAAATAAGACCAATTTTTGGATTGGCACGAAATGACTTGATTTAGTTCAGGCGTAAAGTTTTTACTGAAGTTTTTGGTTTTCCAAGCCTATGGCACTTTAAAACTATTTGTGTGTTTCCAGCATTAGTCTCGTAGTGCAATGGCGGACACCTTTAGAGATTCGGCAAAAACACTCTCGGATATTGCTATATATGCATCGGTTTCGAATTGTGTCTTCGGTCAAATAGTTGGGTTTCTCGGCTCCTGTGCTTGCCTCCTATGTTTCGCTTTGTTCGGCTAGGTGTGCAAAGAGAGAACCACTGCGATTGTGCGTCTAGCTCGAATGGTTAAGCACCACAGTGGAGAAAGCTGAAAACTGACTGTCACAATGGGCGTAAACTGGTCAGCGATCCGATGAAGGTGTCAAACTGTAGATCAATGCCGATTACCCCGTTTTAAATGATGGGCCTTTCATAACATTGGCTGAAGTGTTAGTGGCTAAACTTCGGTCGGTGCCGAACACTAACCGGGGGCTTCTAGCTAGCTTCCCCAGTTACAAACTCCTATGACTAAGTGAAAGTAATAAAGCCCGCATATCCGATTGCCTTGTTTCCGCTAACACAACCGCCTCCGGGCACCGAGACGTCAGCTAAGGGTTGTCTTGTTACTGCGGAAACACCTCGCGTATGTCTACAAAGGGGTAGAAGTCGACGATGGGCCACTTTCAACTGATAAATAGTTGCAACGGAGTCAAATAAACATATATCATCAGTGTTTGTATTCAGTATACAAGTGCGGCCTCCCGTAATTATATCGTTATAAAGCCATAAATATGCATCAATTTGACTTAAGATTTTGGCCAAGCTGGGTTGCCTAGCTCCTGTGCTTACCCCTATGTTCCCGATTGTTCGACTAGGCGGTAAAGGGAGCACCTCTGTGATTGTTACTACCGGGTCATCCCAGTTAGTACCTCAGACTGGGTGAAGCCGAAAGCTAGCGATCTTAAAGGATATAATTGGTCGGCAACGACAGAAGTAAAAATTTAGGTTCACTAAAGACCACATAGTTTGAGAACTTTCCCCAAACTAAATCCTCAATATTTTTCTCCTGCATTGATCGGAGGTGATATTTCATGATCATGGTCGGAATGACAACCCAAAGAAAGGAACCAATAGTGGGACTATTTTCTTTGGAAGATGTTTTTACATTACACAGTAATATAACATTCTCTCCGCATACCTTTGTTTATAAAACCGTATGGACAGATTACCTTGTTTGTCGTAAATCTTTGCCCTCATAAAGGCTTTATAAAGTGCGACAAACACTCCCGGGCTACTGGCGGAGGAGGTTGAAGCCGATGGTCAGTCAACAAAGTTTTGTACAATGCGGATCCCAACATTAGTAATGTAGAGTACTTGGATACATAGAATCATTACACATAATTTGTGATTTTACTCCGGATATCGATGCTTAATTCGGCCACCCATGCCCACATTAAGGCTCGGGGGCTACTGGGCTTTGGGCTTATCATTTACTAATATTAAAGGGGCACATTGATCACCTAATCTAGTGTTGCCACCCGACCAGTGTCTCGAGGGCTACTGCATTTCCTATTCAATATAGAAAATTCAAAGTGCTCAGTGTTCGGCTTGACCGAACTATGGGCAAACGCGTCTTCGGACAATAATAGGTACCATCTGGGACTTATCCGGCATCAAGCTATTATATTACAGTGACTTCTCAAAACCCTCTCTCAAGGGCCCATTCGCCGATCACTATTTGCTCTAATATATTACACCGCACTTATATTCCTAAGTATGCTACCTAGCTGGGAATTGATCCTCAGGCCAATTTCACAAATCGATCTAAGTCTCAGGGGCTACTGGGGTCAGCGGTTTGATTTTATCCTTCAGATGCATCCCGGATATTAGGCCAACACACACCTTGAGGGCTACTGGCTATACATCTCGGCAGAGAATACATTGCACAAATCGGAATTAAATTCATATAAATCAACCCATGACCAAGGTGGTGCACCACCTCGGATACAGTCCGACGTTGGAGTCCGGATACAGTCCGGCGTTGGTGCTCGACTGCAAAAGATACCTCAGAAGCAGTTCGGCATAAAGCTCGGTTGCAAGTGGCTGACTCAATGGAGGGCATCTCCGGCATTAAGCTCGGTTCTACCCTTTTAAATTTTTCAAGACCAAGGTAATCTATGACACTTCAGATACAGTCCGGCATTGGAGCTCGGATACATTCCGGCGTTGGAGCTCGGAAGCGGTCCGACATTGGTGCTCGGCTGCAAAAGATATCTTGGATGCAGTCCGACGTTGGAGCTCGGATGCAAGAGGACACCGCCGCATGGGAACAACTTCAAACCCGAGGTGTGGCATAAAAATTAACAATGTATTTCTAAAGGCCAAAAACTTAATGGGGCTCCTCAGATACCCGACGTGTAGACTCTTCGGATTCACTTCGGCGATCCTCAAGATCGAAGATGAGAGGATTTGTTGAACCAGTTTTCAAGACCAACGACCGAGGATGAAGAATAGTTCGGAAGAATCGACGAGCGTCCCCAACTTGAAGACCGGTTCAGGGGGCTACTGACGGTGTCCTGGACTAGGGGGTACTCACCACGTCGTCTCCCGACCAGCTAGATCCGGCCGAGGACCCCCATGGCGGTTCACTTATGGGCCACTTCAGGCATCCCATGCCGCATACAAGGAGGATTCCGAAAGACCTGGCGCCCAAGACAAGGAATCCTCTAAACCCTAGGCCTCTGGTGTGTTATATAAACCAAGGCCAATCTAGTCAATAGAACATCTCATATTCATTACTACAATCTCGTGGTATATACCTGTACTATGTACTATCCCCATATGAATACAATCAAAAGCAGGACGTAGGGTTTTACCTCCATCAAGAGGGCCCGAACCTGGGTAAAATCTCGTGTCCATGTTACCATCGCTCCAAGACGCCTAACTTAGGACCCCTACTACGAGATATGCCGGATATAGAACCGACAACAGGTACTGTTGAGTATGATGCAGGAGGTGCCACTGAGCTCCAGTGGGAGTTTGACAAGGGTCATGGGCGTTTCTATGTTACCTATCTGGACGATCAGTAAAGGACCTAGTCGGAGTATCCGGGGATAGTAGCAGGGTGGTGTTTTCTTTTTATCTAGTCCGTAGTCGGACTCTACTATATGAATGGATGATTGTATGATGATTGTGATGTTTATGCAATTTTGGGGCAAGTGTATGCCTGTATCTCGTATTCTATCTATTCACTTAGTTGTATGTATTTGTATGCCACCTTGCTACGCGCTCGAAATGTGATTGTGCCCCAATCATGAGTTCATCACGTGATTGGGATAGAACCGCATCTTGAGCATTACAACGATGGCGCAGATGAAGCGAGATGATGTGATGCAAGGATCCTGGTCCAAAGCCGTGGATGACAGAGGTTGATCTCTTGTAATAGAAGATGGCGTCGGGGTATCAGCTCCGGCATGGTGGAGGAGGACGGCGGTGGATGGGGTGGCGGACGGAGGAGACTGTGGTGGAGAGGGTGTTTTGGCGCCCACGGAGTACGAATGGGGAAATGGAGGGAGAGAGGAAGGGGGGGACCATGTATTCATGGCGCGCTTGTCTCAAATGCGATGAAATTTAAAAACTTAGCCCCCGTTTAAAATTCCCTAGATCACAACAATATTAGTCGGTTGGGGATAGGACGGTAATCTCGCATACATCAAATATTTGCCGACGGAGATTTCAGCCGACAAGGGTTTGTTTTGGTGCCCACCGTGTATGAATCGGGGAGGGAGGTCAGAGATGATTTCGGCCGAGGAGAAACTATGTTTTGGTGCCCACCGTGTATGAATCCGGGGAGGTGAGAGGCGGAGGCAGTTATGTCACGTTTGAGTCAAATTACAAGCCTACCCCTATCGAAATCTATAGAAATCAAGCCGATAGGCTTTGCTGTCAGGGATAGGTAGTAATTTCTATCTCGCAGATTTTGGTTTTTGGCGGTTACTGCGACTTTCCCTGCTTCGTTCAAATTTTTGCAGAGAAAGAGTGCAGGTTTACCGTGCCAACTCAATTCGAATCCAGTTTGTATTTTTTTGGGCATGATCCATTTTGTATTCGAATACAAATCTATATACATCATCATTTATATATACTTTCAAAAGCATAACACCCTTTATACATAAATATGGTTTAGAAATGGCATGATCTCGGATTCATAAGGCTGGATCCATCTTAATTTGGATTTTCAAATATTTGAAACCACTTTATGTTGAAATCCAATGTATGCATTCCTCGCTAACTGTCTCCAATTAATGTGTGTTTCATGTGGGTTTTTTTACTTCTCAAACACGTATAATGTGTTTCACACACGCGGCATATAGTGTAATCCTGTTTAGACATTAATTGCATATAAACCATGCATTGTCTCTAATTAAATAATGTATGGATCACTAATATTGATAAACTATATAACTTACATGTGTCCCCAAATTCAAATGAATACGCATGTTTGATAGACCAATTTTCGTTATGATATTATCGTGTCGTGATCTCTAGTTTAATTATTTGACTCCCCTTTAATCCAGATATTCGTCTCATATAGCTATCACTCATGCTAATATCTCTCTCTAGACCTATACGCCTTCATCGTCTCCCAGGTATGTCTTGTGCTACTTGTATGTCGACAATGATCTTTTATCTTCATAACACACTGACGGTACTCTCTCCCTCAACCTTCACTCTATATCTCTCTAAGTGTATCTCGCTCCCTTCTATGTGTCTCTAACTATGATTCTCCCTGTGAAATCTCTTTCTCTCACACAAACACAAACTTCGTCTCCCGAGGTCTCATTTCTCTCTACTATTCCCGTGTGTCCCACTCGCACACACCCTCTCACACAGAGATTTCTTGCGCTCCTTAGGTATGAGAAGCTATTACTCTTCCTCTTAAATATATCTTTCTCACACACAAACACAAACTCTGTCTCCCAGGGTCTCATATCTCTCCACCATTCCTTGTATGTCGCTCACACACACTCTCTCCCTAGATATATCTTGCATTCCCTGATATGTCTCTCTAGCTATCACTCTCCTTGTGAAATATCTTTCTCTCCCGCAAACACAAACTTCGTCTCTCGGGATCTCATTTCTCTCTGATATTAATTTGTTTGTATGTGACACACATGCACCCTCTCTCTATCTCTCTCACACCCACACACACAAGCCAGCCTTCTGATCCACTCAACTCTTATCTCTAACACACACACACACTAGCTAGCCGATCTCCCTCTAGCTAGCATCTTTATCTTTCTATTTATTTGTTTCTCCATCAACCTTCTTTCTCGCCCTCACTCTTGCTTCCTATGAAGCACACTACATATGTTTCTCTATACATGCAGTCATGCGCCTCTTTGTATCTCTCTCTCACACACACATAACTTAGCCTTCTGATCCACTCGACTCTTATCTCTAACACACATACACACACACACTAGCTAGTCGATCTCCCTCTAGCTAGCATCTTTATCTTTCTATTTATCAGTTTCTCCATTAACCTTCTTTCTCGCCCTCACTCTTGCTTCCTATCACGCACACTATATATGTTTCTCTGTACATGCAGTCATGCCCCCTCATTTTATCTTTCTCTCACACACACACATAACTTCACCCTCTGAACCACTCGGCGGTCATCTCTAACACACAAACTAGCCGATGCCCCTCTAGCTAGCATCTCTATCTCTATATCTATCTATAGTTTCTCCGTCAACCTTTCTTTCTCGCACGCACTCTTGCTTCCTATCACGCACACTATATCCGTCTCTTCATACATGCATCTATAGGTTGATCTCTTTTGCATAATCGTTGTGTCTCGCTCCCTCTGCTCGCCATAGATGCATGCTCCAGCCCACGCCACTATCTCTTAAAGACAAAAACACATGCTCAATTATTGAGCCTTCTTCCCTCCACTCTCACATGCATGCATATTGTCATACCGATTCGTCACTCCCATGTCATTGATCTTAGGACTTATGTCTTCTTTCTTTTATCTCAACCATGCGCGCGCGCGCACACACACATCCCACGTATACATATATACCTCTTGCGCATGCACGTTCAAGGTCTCCTATGTCTTCATACATAACTAATTACACTCAGCCCTAACCCCACATCGAATCATTCTCTTCTTGTGTGCACATGACTTCCGCCTGGATGGGTCTCTTCTCTAAAACACACACTCACACTTAACAATATCCTTCTAGCTACCCCCTCTCACTCTTCCCCTATATCCCGGAAACCAATAAGACCATCCCTTCGTTTAATTCCCGTCTACATGCACCATCGATATATAGTAGTCTTCCTCGGTGTCTCTCGAACAAACACGTTATCTTGATGTCGACTCCTCTCACGCGCACATGCCTTCTCTTCCCTCTTTATGGGCCTCTTCTCTCTCTCACCCCCTTGTTGGTGGCCTCTGCCATACACATCACCTCTCTACGATGAAGCCACACACACTTAAATTACTTTTGCCACCGAAGACTCCGCTACAAACACACACACACACACACACACACACACACACACACACACACACACCCACTAAGACTCCATCGCACACACACATGCTCTAGGCCGAGCATTTGTTCCTACCACCCTTCGTCCAACCTTAGCCGTGTGATGAACAATCACCTTAATTT